>NC_040039.1:1063152-1130692 GCF_003713205.1 Coffea eugenioides
CCCCACAGAACACAGTTGACCTCCTGGCATTGCTGCTGCTACCGTGGGCAGAAAAGTCTCATCACAATTGGCTTTTAACAAAAGGCCACCAAATCAGCAGATATTTTGAGGGCCCCCGAGTACAGTAATCTTGCTTAGTGATTAATATGTGTATCACGTGATTAAGTTGTATTTGTCAGTTTAGATAATTTATGCTGAACTATGTCCAACTGAGATTGTCCTTTTGGTTGGACCTTTGTCCAATTACTGTAAATTATTGGCTATATATATAAAGCTAACGTTTCGACAAAAAAAAAAAAAAGAGATTGAAATGGAAAGAAAGAAAATATCTCATCAGATGCCTCAACCTCCAAATCCTTTTGATTGAACAGTAGATTACTTGCCAAATTTTATTTATTTGTATCCCTCCAATTTCTTTCTTTTCCCTTATTTATTTCTTCTAGGTACAAAACAGATAGCACACTAAAATAAACACTACTATTTCATAGATTAATCCTGGAGAAAGCTACTCCCCTAACATTTTCAAGAAAAAGTGGGCACAATAGGGGAGAAGAATAAACATCGACTTAAAAGAAGAAAAAGCTTTTCATCCATAAAAATCGATGCGTCTGGTGTTTTAGACGCCACAATAGGCCTTCAGTGGATTCGGAGTATTCCAATTATCATCTGTGCTCAAGAATCGGAGATAACCAAAATTGTCCAATGGCTCATATAATAAGGGGTGTTCATCATCAACCAGCTCTGTTGGTGTCTCTACCAATTTCTTGCAATAGGCGAACTGTGCAATCGAATGCCTTTCTTTTCCCTTCATAGTTACTCTATGAAATGGGGAATGCACTCTACCGTTGCTCCACGCCTGCATTTCAAAAATGTATACAATCAATGTATTAATATCCACTATACAAGTCAGCATTTACAAAAAAAAATACCGAAAGTTATGGCACAAATGCCATGCCAATATTCTAGATGATTAAGGTAGTAACATCTGTGAGGCCTTTTTCCTTTTCGTTTTAATTTGACCATAACACATCCAACTTAGATAATGTATGGCGAAGCCATTATTGAATCAAGTTTTCTAATTGAACCAAAGTTTTTTAACTTTGTTTTTTGCTTTTTACATAATGTTGTAGTATTTTAATAAAATAATTAAATTCTCAATTAAATTATTGAAATTTTCTGAAATTTATAGGTGTTTGAATGATTTTTCCTGAAGATTTATTATATGAAATTATGACTTTTCAATTACTTCGAGGTATTGTAACTTACAATTCAAATTTGGATTGAATGGGTATTGACCAAAGAATGTGAAATTATGATTTTTCAATTACAATAAGTTTTTTGTAACCTACAATATAAAATTGAATATGTTTTGAATGGCCAATAATTTCAGCATTTACTTAGTATTTTATTAGGAATATAGTTTATGTTTATCTAACTTTTCTTCACCTATATATATATATATATATATATGCATAGTTGAGATAGAAAAATTCTCCTACAACAGTTTATGTCTTTTGTGTCTAAATTCATTATTTTCTATATCATAGTTAGACAAGAAAAAAATAAGGCATTTATAAAGGTATACTCTCCTAGTTGTGTAGTCTAAAGAGAGTGTTAGTAAGTATGGCTGAAATGGTGTATCTTGGAAATGACAAGTTAGAAAACCTGCTGCACTAGAGTTGATTCTTTTATAGAGGCTTGAATCACTTTAAAGAGAAATAGAAATATGCATTAGAGTTTATTCTTTTATAGAGGCTTGAATCACTTTAAAGAAAAACAGAAATATCCGTGTCTCAACCCTCCACACTTGAGTATTAATATATTGTTATTGTCTAATCTTTCTTCTGCATATTTGTTTTCATTTTTGTTCCAGGTGAAAACACATAAAAATTGTCCCGGTATATTCATGACAAAGGGAAATGATTTGAAAAGGAAAATGGAATTTTAAAACATGGATTTTTAGAGGATTGCAATGTTGTAACTAATCAAGTTTAATATGATCCAGGCTTGCACATTTAATGACAAAAAAGAAAATATCTCACCGAGAATACATCTCCAGCCATGACTACTACGGAGGAAGGAGGAAAATCAATAGGAATCCAGCTTCCATTCTTCAACTGAACTTCTAAACCATCAGCTTCATTCTGTTGAAGTATGGTTATGAAGTTCTTGTCAGTATGAGGAGCAACGCCGACATTCACCTCATTCTGTTCGGGTACCCTGTACCTTATGAGTCTAACAGTATAAGTCACTGATCCCACATGAGATTCGTGGTACTTCTCCACACCATAGCTTTCAAACACAAATTTGCTCACCATTTTATCTAATTCTGCTACTTGATTTGCATAGCAATGAAACAGTTCGCTAGTCGTGGGAGGGCATATTCAAAAAAAAAAAAAAATATTAAAAAAAAAAGGTAAGCATTTAGGATATGAATAATGCATAGTAGCAATAAACTATAAGAAGAATTACATATTAATGGAAACAAGTTTACCAGAAATGGTTATTTTTGGAGGGCGACATCTGATTTGCGAACTTCTCGACTGCTTCAAGATTTGTTGCATCTTCAATGCTCAGGCTTTCGTAGAGGTGCACGTTGGGTCTTGGCCGAGCATAACCAATGAGGGGAGTTTGAGAAGTGTTTCGGACTTTAATCTCCAACGGGAGGTTAAACAAATCTTGCAGCTCAGAGAACATGGAATCACTAACCTCTGAAGGATACTTATCATGAACAGCTATGAAACAGCCATACTCTTCAAATGCCCGTGTGACAATGTTTCGCGCTTCAGTCCAAGAATCTTTTCCGGATCTTAGGATTTCCTCCGTTAAATTTATGACCGGAAGCCTGATATTTGAAGCGCATTCCATGGTTTTAGGCAGCCTCTTTCCTTATACGCACTTCCCGTAGCTCAATTTAGCCTGATCAATTAACAATAAGGGGTAGCCAATGCTGGTATTTGAAGAGCCAATAAATATAGTGGTGTCTCTTTTTTTCATTTATTTTTTGCTTTCTGATTGCTTTTTAGTGTCAAGACACTCTTCGTCAATTCCAAGGGCGAGTAATCCAAAGTAACACAGCATCTACACCGAAATCAAAGCCAGGCACCGACTTTCCTGAGCTTCCATGCAGCAGACTGCACAGTTAAAAAACCAGAAGCATGTGATGTCCACTCTGCGCAGTTATGGACTCCACTATCCCCCAATCACTTCTAAAAACGGTACCGAAATTAGTAGAAAAATGCTCCGTGATAGGACATCAAGGGAACGCAAGTCTTTAAATTTTCAGTGCTGTCAATTTACTTGCATGTGAATATGTGATTGATACTTTGAACAATCTTTAATGCAAATCTCTAAGAAAATGGGGAGTGTGAAAGGATTAGATTAGATTAGATTTCGTCCAAATGCACATTCTAAACAAGCAATTAAACATTGCAGTAGGTGAAGATAAGTATTCAAGCTCTCTATTATTTCAGCCTACCTCATTCATTGGTTGTATCATAGTCTATGAAAAAGATTTGTCAAGTTGTAACCTAATTATTTGTCTTAGTGGTCCGTAATTTTTTTTTTATTCCAATGGTGTCCCTTATCAGATTACGTGCACGATGTGATCTCTCCGACTTTTAAGATTCCACTCAAATAATATTAAAAAATGATAATATTAATCTTTATTATCAGATCAATTTCGATGCATGGGACACTCTCTCAAATCTCAAATTCATATTAGTTATCATGTATGTAATAGTGAGAGTATAGACACGGTCACCTTTTGGCTAAACTTTTCTTAGCTTTTTTGTTTATTTTGATCAATATCAACAGTTGCAATGAATCTTTGTACTTATCTACTTTATTTTCTATGTTGAACTAAACTCTAGATCTAGAGCGCAAATGAAACTAATGATTTCTTAACTATGCGATGAATGTAATTTACTCTTGTTGCATCTTGTACTATCTTATCTATTTATTCATGCTTTAACTCTTATGATTGTTTGATCACCAATTGCAAGTCATTTACTTATTGTTAATCAATGAAAATTGGTAACAATAATAGAAAGGGAATAAATGGAATTTAAGGAGTAGACTTATAAGAGTAGAAGTGTACTGAGTAGAGGAATCTAATGCTAGTAATAGCCAATCTATCATGAGAGTGAGTTGTGATTAATTAGAGCTATAAATTAGTATTTCGAGAACGGAATCATGAATAATTTGTCAAAGTGTCATAGTTTTATTTTTATTCATACTTTTTTGTACGTAAAGGAAAACGAAAAAATTGCTACAAGCACCATACAAGAAATCTAGGAACAGACTGCAACTCTTTATATTTTTATGAAAACTCTATTATAGAAAAGTCCGCTGTACTTTCAAGGTGAGAAGACAAATGAAAAAGAAAAAAAAAGAGAAGTTAAACAAACGGATTATTCATGTCGGGTACGAATAACTTGTGAAATTATTGAGTCGTGTTCGACTAAAAAAAGTTTATTTATTTAATTTTCGAGGTATCTTTAGGTTGAAGTGTTGTTCAAGATATTTGGGTCTCAATCCAATCTGCGATCAGTTAACCTTCGTGGTGTTCAATCGGTTAACCTTTGCAAATGCTGTTTTCATAAGGTTGGCTTTTTTCCACGGAATTATTATCATGTCTCCCTCTACTTTTGACAGCACTCAAACAGGGGAAGTTTCCCTTTTCTTGTCAACTAAATAAACAGATAAATTAATAAATGCGCAAAAAAAGAAAAAGATATAAAAGTTACCTTTGAGGAAGGTACCCATGCAGCATACATGTCCAACCAGTATATCGAGAAAGACAAGAAATCAGTACAAAGTTTAAAATGTTACCTTTGAAGAAAATAATAAACAGCAATAAAAATGGATTATTTTTTCATAAAAATCATGTGTTTAAATTTCGTTATCAATAAAAAAATATTAATATGCTCAAATTTTACTGTCAATTTATGACTATCATGTAATAACCCAGCCAAATCCAAAAAGAGACTGCTCATGTGGTTCATGTGGTTTGTCTGGAAACTCGTTATGACTGGAGTCAAATCCAAAAAGAGGCCGCATTCATTAATCCAGTCTGAACCCTGAAGGAATGCCCCAACAAATCGCTTCGTACGACCGCCACCCATCGTTTCAACCCCAAATCCCTACCGATGGTACATTCGGTCGCATCACATCTACCTAATACCTAAAATGGAAGAGCAGTGTAATGTTCTATATTTGAGGGTATTTAAACGAGACCAGCCTAGTTCGAATTGATGTCTCACAAATGTACTGTGTACTACTATGTAATTGGAAAAGAACTTAGCGGTTCTCCCATCATCCCACGATCATGCTAAGGGATAATAAAACAATACAAGAGGGTAGAATTGGGAGAAAAATATATCTCTCTCGGTAACAGATTATTTTAAGAATTTTTTAATAATATGAGAGTGAGATATTACAAAGGTATAGTTTTATGTAGGGATGTAATCTAACCGAGCTGCTCGCGAGGAGCTCGCGAGCAGCTCGGTCAAGAGCTTGACTCGAACTCGATCAAATCGAGTTCGAGTCGAGTTTCGAGCAGCTCGATAAGGTTATCGAGTCGAGTTCGAGCATCCAGATGTGATGCTCGAAGGCTCGACGAGCCTTATCGAGTATTTTAATTTTAATTATTTAATATTTTAATTTTAATTATTTAATATATTATTATTATAAAATTACCCTTATACCCAAAAGAATTATCGAATTTACGAAATGTTTCAAGTCATATAAAAATTTTAAAAGGGTAATAATGTCTTTTCGCTCAAAAATTATCAAAAAAATGAAATTTAATAACTCGAGCTCGAGCGAGCTCGATAAGACTCGAATGGACTCAAGCCCATACGAGTCGAGCTCGAGTATTGCGAGCAAGTTTCGAGCTCGAGCTCGAGCTTCAATAATACTACTCGCTCGAGCTCGAGCACCCTATCTGTATGTCGAGTCGAGCTCGAGTATCGCGATACTCGAGTTCGATTCGACTCGATTACAGCCCTAGTTTTATGGGAGGTTAGTGATAATTTTGAAACTTTAGAGATCCTAAATGCTATTAACGTAAACTGCAAGAGAGGTTTCTAAAATTATCTCTAGCCAAAAGGGTAAGGATATACCATTTTACTAGTTTGAGGGTGCAAAGGGATGTACTTAATAGTTGGAGGGTTAAAAGTTGACCAACTTAATATTTGAAGATCATCCAAATTTTTTATCCAATTAAATTATACTTACAAATCAAATAGATATGGATTTATAATCCTCAGACTTTTAACTCCTTTTATTAATAAAATAATCTATATTTTTATAAAATAAAATAAAAATTTAGTTGATTAAATGAGTGTTTCTTTGAATCGTAAGTACATTGATAGGTTGCAATTTTATCATTTATTTTATTATTAATTTTCCCTATTATCTGACCTGATGTGAATTAATTATTAGATTCTACTCATTTTTCGTAATTTACATTTATTTCAGGGAGTAGAACAAAAATATCACAATCAAGGCCAATTTGACAGTTATCAAGAAAGAGTTCAAGCAGCAGATATCTAGGGACATTTTTGGAATATCAAACCACAACCCTTCTTGGTAATTGGCCCGAAGACAGCATTAAAAAGAGGAGGCCGAAGTCTTCTTTTTGGGGGGCTTGAGTCTTCCTCCCCTGGGGGAGCCGCCGCACATCGAAGAGAGGACTACTTAGCATTCTTGGCTTTTCTCTAGTAGTTTTCCTTCTGAGTAATGAGGACCTTGATGCTACTAGAGAAAAGCTACTAGAGAAGGAAAACTACTAGAGAAAAGCCAAGAAGCTAATGCTAGTCCTCTCTTCGATGTGCGGCGGCTCCCCCAGGGGGAGGAAGACTCAAGCCCCCCAAAAAGAAGACTTCGGCCTCCTCTTTTTAATGCTGTCTTCGGGCCAATTACCAAGAAGGGTTGTGGTTTGATATTCCAAAAATGTCCCTAGATGTCTGCTGCTTGAACTCTTTCTTGATAACTGTCAAATTGGCCTTGATTGTGATATTTTTGTTCTACTCCCTGAAATAAATGTAAATTACGAAAAATGAGTAAAATCTAATAATTAATTCACATCAGGTCAGGTAATAGGGAAAATTAATAATAAAATAAATGATAAAATTGCAACCTATCAATTCCCCCCACACCTAAATCATGCTTGTCCTCAAGCATAAGAACAGTAAACAAACACCAATATTCGACAATGGCTATTGCTCTATCCAACGAATTGCCAAGATATCAAGAAAAATAATAATCAAGCATCAATGGTCAAGTCCAAGAAACATCACTCCGGTTAGCTTCTAAACCACAAACTTCTCTAATTTCAGGTTAACTAATCTAAGAAAAAGGAATGATGTACAACATTTATCAGCAAATGGTCCAACTATTAACCAAAATCTCAACATTGAATCCATAAATCGGCAAGCTGACTATTATTAAACACTAACACAACCTTCACTTTTTTTTCACATTTTTCTACTTTTCTCTTTTTTCTTTCTTTCTTTTTTTTTTCTTCTCTTTTCCTAATAGTAACAAAAGACTTAGTCGTTAGCCATTTGAGCCTTTTGACGCGAACTCCAACATTGGCCAGATGAAGGAGCCCGGTTACTCAACTTCTATCGTCACGTGACCACGTACTCATAGGAATTACTACCTTTTGACGCGAGAATCAACACTTTTAGGTGCAGATCCCCGGTTACTCAGTGGTAACTAATAGCGGAGTACAGTCAAGTTTATGCATAGCTAAAAATCACAAAAACTCAATATAACACAAGAACCAAAAGAAAACTTGCATCAGCTAGCCTCATTTTCAAACATGGAGAACTAAAGTTAATAACCGGACCAATTCACATGAAACTGCCAATAATCATTCCCTATGCCTAGGAAAGTTAACCAAAAATTATAAGAGTAAAACAATCATTGATATTCACCAAAGAGATGTTTTTGGATTCAACCACATTAACTTGGTACCCTTTTATTATTAAAACTTGGCAAAAGTAGAAATAGATGCAATAATCCAATATCAAACCTTGGCATGCACTTACGAGCCAATCACTAGAAAGAAAGAAAATGAACGGGAGGGGGACAAATAACAAACTAAAAATAAAGAAAAAAAAATCTAAAAACTAGAAAAAACAGAAAAACTAGTATAGCTGTCCCCCCCCACCTAGATCCTACATTGTCCTCAATGGAGGGATTAAAGCAATTAAAGCGAAGAGGGCAACGTAACTTCCCTCACGAGTGGTGAAAGGGTAGGCGGAAACGGTGCACGAAAACCGATGTGGTAGAAGTACGCGGCCAAGGTCTGACACATCTCAACTCAATTCAACCAGCAAATGCAAAACTCTGTCCACCCAAAATCTCAACAAAGCCTCCAAGTAGACAGTTAATTTCCCAACTCAAAAGCAACAATTCCAGTAATAGCAGTATAGAAATTTGATAATAGCCACACAATGACAAGCACTTAGTTCCCAATCAGCAGCCAACCAAATAGAAATAACAAATGCTAGTCAAAATATCCCAACCAGTGCCACTGATGCACACACAGGTAAGAAACAATGCAAACAGACAACCTAAATCACTGACAAAGCCCCTCCAAATCAATAATAGAAACCAACAGCTGGAGTGCCCCAACAATTCAACTGAAAACTACCAATCTCAACAAGTAAATCAAGCAATCAGGTTTTCCAAATCAACAGGCAGTAGCAGAACCAGATCACCCAAATATCAATAGACAATTGCAGTATGTAGGTTCACCCAAAATCTCAACAGATGGCTCCAGTTGGCCAGGCAGTGTCATAAGTCAAAACCAGCAAATGCAACTACGACAGCTTAGAAATTTGGCAATAATAATTCAGCTAACTAACCAAACCAATTCAACTCAAACCTACCCAAAAACGCAATACATACTCCCAAGAAGATAGCAAACAAGTAATCACCAGAATCTGGACAAATAACGCAACCAGTACCACTGGTTTACCACACAATATGAGAAATAACCCCCACGGCCGACAAAACCAATTGTCTACGAACCTAGACAGCACCCATCAATACTAATAAATTGGTGAGCAAGTTTCAAATACCTCCACCGGAAAAGGGAACGAGTGGGGTGAGAGAGCTGGCAGCCGCTATGGAGGAGACAGGGACGGAGGGGTGGCGCGCGACTGTGGAGACCGAGGAGGAGCCGATAGTGGGCACTGGTGGACTGGGCAGCGGTGGAAGAAAATAGCCGCGGCTGGCGGCAAGAGCAGAGGGGCGGCGTGCGGCCATCAGCGTGGGCAACATTTGCGATCGAGGGGGAAGAGAGCCACGCAGTGGCGGCGCGCGGCGAAGAGGGAGGAGGTGCGACGTTTGGTGTCGTGAACAGCAGCGGTCGAAGGTGGAGCCGCGGGCGGCGGAGCTCAGATGAGCTGGGCCTACGCGAAGTGGCGTGCGGGCCCTGTCTGTGGCCCGCGTCGCGTAGCGAAACTTGGCGCACGGACAGCGAAGGGGGCGGCTGGCAACCTTCAGCAGCGGCAGCGCTCGATGGGTCCAATCGAGCGAGAGGAAGAAGAAACAGGGGAGAGGAAAGAAAGAAAAGAGAAAGAAGAAGAAAGAAAGAAAGAAAAAGGAAGAAAAGAATGAAAAGAGAGAAAAAAAAGTTTTTTTTTCCTTTTTTTTTGAAATTGAGAAACCTAG
This sequence comes from Coffea eugenioides, assembly GCF_003713205.1. NCBI lineage: Eukaryota > Viridiplantae > Streptophyta > Magnoliopsida > Gentianales > Rubiaceae > Coffea > Coffea eugenioides. Next base: position 1,072,846 of record NC_040039.1, read on the forward strand.
CTACGGTTGAAATTTTTTTTTTCCTTTTTTTTTAATAATTTTTTTTTTTTTTTGCAAATGTTATTTTCGAAATTCAAAATTAGAGATTAACCGAAAATCAATAACCATTCTTGAGTTTTTTTTTTTTGAATACTTACCTTTTCCGCGAATGTGACGTGGGCACGTCATGAAGGCACGGAATCTGGAGCTCTCCATATGACATGACGCGGGCACGTCATGAGAGCAGGAATCCCTTCTGACGATTCTGACCGTGAGCTTTCCAGACGTCATGACGCGGGCGCGTCATGACAGAAAAACACCTACAAATCATCAAAAATGAAAATTGAAACCCGAAATCAGTCAAATTCAAGGAAAACATATTTAAACTATCACACAAAATCAAAACAAACAATTAAAAGAAATAATTGGGTTGCCTCCCAATGAGCGCCTTTCTTTAATGTCTTTGGCTAGACATTATCATGTTTTGCTCATGGAGGATAAAATCGTGTGGCTCGTCTTAATGCTTCATCCTCTATATAGTCCTGATAACTCTCGTAAATAGAATAATCCTTGAGCATACGAGCTACGGGCTTCCATGGACTAGTGAATGGCGCCAAAAGAGTCGATGATAATTTGCATTCTCCATTCACTCCTCCCCCACTTGCATTTATTGGTTCAAGATATCTCGCCATCGCCACTCTTAATTTATTCCTGTCATGAAATTCAAAATTGTCTGGTATAATAAAGTCAATTTCGTTAACAGGAATTGAAGAGTAAGAGTCAGGAGAATATTGATGAAGGAGTGGAAGAAATGTTTCTTTCACTTGAATGGGTTGCGGTTGGGGTTCCATTTCTTCCTTTTTGGCTTCTTTTTCAACTGCATCTGTAGATTTCTCATTTTGACACTCTTGCATCTCCTCATCACTAGTCAAGCAAATTGCACTCTCATTTTCTTCTAGATCAACAATGGTTTCCGAGGGCAATTCTTCCATTTGAGAAGCCAATCGATTTATTTTGGATGTCAATAGACATAGTTGATCTGCCAGATAACTCATTGCATCCTTCATCATCTCATTCCTCATTTGTGTCTCCTGTTGGAATTGGTATGTGTTAGTAGCTATTGGTTCAACTATTTCTTCGAGAGACATACCTGACATAGATGACGATTCTTGAGACTCATACTGTTGAAAATTCATTGGCCCCGTTGTATAATTATAATTGGAGTTATCCCACCATCCTTGATCATACCCGTTTGGATTAGGGTTATACCACGTTTGAGACCAGGGTGAAAAATCTCCATAATTGTTGAGTGGGACACTCAGATTATCTTGATATTCGGGGCACATACCGATTGAATGATCCCTGGCATAACAAATTTTACAGGTTGCAGCAGCCATTCTTTTTCTAATAGAGTTTAGTGCCTCTGAGTATGCAGACTTAGCGAAAAAACTAGTCGCATCGCCTTTCCCGGAAACAAAATCCAGTATATCACCAAAATACGGAGTGTTAGAAGCCATAAACTATATCAAAAAAAATAAGAGAAAAATAAATAAAAAATGAAAACAAGATGAACTCAAAAGGAAACAAATTAATCTGGCACCAGTCCCCGGCAACGGCGCCAAAAATTGACAGGTTGTCAGCCTGTGCAATAATAAAAACCTGCTCAAACTAAAAGTAAATTTCTGTAGATAGTGGTAAGCAGGGTCGAATCCACAGGGAGTGGGAGTACTTGTTCCTTTCCAAATTCACAGTGACAAGGGGGTATTTTTATATCAGGGGTAAAATTTAAACAATTCAACTAAAAGTAAAATAATAAAAATAAAATAGCCAACTAGAAATTAAATAACAATTTACTAAAATCAAATGAGTGATAATTAAGGATCTAGCCAAGGAATAACTTCAGCAATGGTGCACTTAATTGATCATTGAAATAAAGGCAATTCCTTGGCTAGATCCTTAATTATCACTCATTTGATTTTAGTAAATTGTTATTTAATTTCTAGTTGGCTATTTTATTTTTATTATTTTACTTTTAGTTGAATTGTTTAAATTTTACCCCTGATATAAAAATACCCCCTTGTCACTGTGAATTTGGAAAGGAACAAGTACTCCCACTCCCTGTGGATTCGACCCTGCTTACCACTATCTACAGAAATTTACTTTTAGTTTGAGCAGGTTTTTATTATTGCACAGGCTGACAACCTGTCAATTTTTGGCGCCGTTGCCGGGGACTGGTGCCAGATTAATTTGTTTCCTTTTGAGTTCATCTTGTTTTCATTTTTTATTTATTTTTCTCTTATTTTTTTTGATATAGTTTATGGCTTCTAACACTCCGTATTTTGGTGATATACTGGATTTTGTTTCCGGGAAAGGCGATGCGACTAGTTTTTTCGCTAAGTCTGCATACTCAGAGGCACTAAACTCTATTAGAAAAAGAATGGCTGCTGCAACCTGTAAAATTTGTTATGCCAGGGATCATTCAATCGGTATGTGCCCCGAATATCAAGATAATCTGAGTGTCCCACTCAACAATTATGGAGATTTTTCACCCTGGTCTCAAACGTGGTATAACCCTAATCCAAACGGGTATGATCAAGGATGGTGGGATAACTCCAATTATAATTATACAACGGGGCCAATGAATTTTCAACAGTATGAGTCTCAAGAATCGTCATCTATGTCAGGTATGTCTCTCGAAGAAATAGTTGAACCAATAGCTACTAACACATACCAATTCCAACAGGAGACACAAATGAGGAATGAGATGATGAAGGATGCAATGAGTTATCTGGCAGATCAACTATGTCTATTGACATCCAAAATAAATCGATTGGCTTCTCAAATGGAAGAATTGCCCTCGGAAACCATTGTTGATCTAGAAGAAAATGAGAGTGCAATTTGCTTGACTAGTGATGAGGAGATGCAAGAGTGTCAAAATGAGAAATCTACAGATGCAGTTGAAAAAGAAGCCAAAAAGGAAGAAATGGAACCCCAACCGCAACCCATTCAAGTGAAAGAAACATTTCTTCCACTCCTTCATCAATATTCTCCTGACTCTTACTCTTCAATTCCTGTTAACGAAATTGACTTTATTATACCAGACAATTTTGAATTTCATGACAGGAATAAATTAAGAGTGGCGATGGCGAGATATCTTGAACCAATAAATGCAAGTGGGGGAGGAGTGAATGGAGAATGCAAATTATCATCGACTCTTTTGGCGCCATTCACTAGTCCATGGAAGCCCGTAGCTCGTATGCTCAAGGATTATTCTATTTACGAGAGTTATCAGGACTATATAGAGGATGAAGCATTAAGACGAGCCACACGATTTTATCCTCCATGAGCAAAACATGATAATGTCTAGCCAAAGACATTAAAGAAAGGCGCTCATTGGGAGGCAACCCAATTATTTCTTTTAATTGTTTGTTTTGATTTTGTGTGATAGTTTAAATATGTTTTCCTTGAATTTGACTGATTTCGGGTTTCAATTTTCATTTTTGATGATTTGTAGGTGTTTTTCTGTCATGACGCGCCCGCGTCATGACGTCTGGAAAGCTCACGGTCAGAATCGTCAGAAGGGATTCCTGCTCTCATGACGTGCCCGCGTCATGTCATATGGAGAGCTCCAGATTCCGTGCCTTCATGACGTGCCCACGTCACATTCGCGGAAAAGGTAAGTATTCAAAAAAAAAAAACTCAAGAATGGTTATTGATTTTCGGTTAATCTCTAATTTTGAATTTCGAAAATAACATTTGCAAAAAAAAAAAAAAATTATTAAAAAAAAGGAAAAAAAAAATTTCAACCGTAGCTAGGTTTCTCAATTTCAAAAAAAAAGGAAAAAAAAACTTTTTTTTCTCTCTTTTCATTCTTTTCTTCCTTTTTCTTTCTTTCTTTCTTCTTCTTTCTCTTTTCTTTCTTTCCTCTCCCCTGTTTCTTCTTCCTCTCGCTCGATTGGACCCATCGAGCGCTGCCGCTGCTGAAGGTTGCCAGCCGCCCCCTTCGCTGTCCGTGCGCCAAGTTTCGCTACGCGACGCGGGCCACAGACAGGGCCCGCACGCCACTTCGCGTAGGCCCAGCTCATCTGAGCTCCGCCGCCCGCGGCTCCACCTTCGACCGCTGCTGTTCACGACACCAAACGTCGCACCTCCTCCCTCTTCGCCGCGCGCCGCCACTGCGTGGCTCTCTTCCCCCTCGATCGCAAATGTTGCCCACGCTGATGGCCGCACGCCGCCCCTCTGCTCTTGCCGCCAGCCGCGGCTATTTTCTTCCACCGCTGCCCAGTCCACCAGTGCCCACTATCGGCTCCTCCTCGGTCTCCACAGTCGCGCGCCACCCCTCCGTCCCTGTCTCCTCCATAGCGGCTGCCAGCTCTCTCACCCCACTCGTTCCCTTTTCCGGTGGAGGTATTTGAAACTTGCTCACCAATTTATTAGTATTGATGGGTGCTGTCTAGGTTCGTAGACAATTGGTTTTGTCGGCCGTGGGGGTTATTTCTCATATTGTGTGGTAAACCAGTGGTACTGGTTGCGTTATTTGTCCAGATTCTGGTGATTACTTGTTTGCTATCTTCTTGGGAGTATGTATTGCGTTTTTGGGTAGGTTTGAGTTGAATTGGTTTGGTTAGTTAGCTGAATTATTATTGCCAAATTTCTAAGCTGTCGTAGTTGCATTTGCTGGTTTTGACTTATGACACTGCCTGGCCAACTGGAGCCATCTGTTGAGATTTTGGGTGAACCTACATACTGCAATTGTCTATTGATATTTGGGTGATCTGGTTCTGCTACTGCCTGTTGATTTGGAAAACCTGATTGCTTGATTTACTTGTTGAGATTGGTAGTTTTCAGTTGAATTGTTGGGGCACTCCAGCTGTTGGTTTCTATTATTGATTTGGAGGGGCTTTGTCAGTGATTTAGGTTGTCTGTTTGCATTGTTTCTTACCTGTGTGTGCATCAGTGGCACTGGTTGGGATATTTTGACTAGCATTTGTTATTTCTATTTGGTTGGCTGCTGATTGGGAACTAAGTGCTTGTCATTGTGTGGCTATTATCAAATTTCTATACTGCTATTACTGGAATTGTTGCTTTTGAGTTGGGAAATTAACTGTCTACTTGGAGGCTTTGTTGAGATTTTGGGTGGACAGAGTTTTGCATTTGCTGGTTGAATTGAGTTGAGATGTGTCAGACCTTGGCCGCGTACTTCTACCACATCGGTTTTCGTGCACCGTTTCCGCCTACCCTTTCACCACTCGTGAGGGAAGTTACGTTGCCCTCTTCGCTTTAATTGCTTTAATCCCTCCATTGAGGACAATGTAGGATCTAGGTGGGGGGGGACAGCTATACTAGTTTTTCTGTTTTTTCTAGTTTTTAGATTTTTTTTTCTTTATTTTTAGTTTGTTATTTGTCCCCCTCCCGTTCATTTTCTTTCTTTCTAGTGATTGGCTCGTAAGTGCATGCCAAGGTTTGATATTGGATTATTGCATCTATTTCTACTTTTGCCAAGTTTTAATAATAAAAGGGTACCAAGTTAATGTGGTTGAATCCAAAAACATCTCTTTGGTGAATATCAATGATTGTTTTACTCTTATAATTTTTGGTTAACTTTCCTAGGCATAGGGAATGATTATTGGCAGTTTCATGTGAATTGGTCCGGTTATTAACTTTAGTTCTCCATGTTTGAAAATGAGGCTAGCTGATGCAAGTTTTCTTTTGGTTCTTGTGTTATATTGAGTTTTTGTGATTTTTAGCTATGCATAAACTTGACTGTACTCCGCTATTAGTTACCACTGAGTAACCGGGGATCTGCACCTAAAAGTGTTGATTCTCGCGTCAAAAGGTAGTAATTCCTATGAGTACGTGGTCACGTGACGATAGAAGTTGAGTAACCGGGCTCCTTCATCTGGCCAATGTTGGAGTTCGCGTCAAAAGGCTCAAATGGCTAACGACTAAGTCTTTTGTTACTATTAGGAAAAGAGAAGAAAAAAAAAAGAAAGAAAGAAAAAAGAGAAAAGTAGAAAAATGTGAAAAAAAAGTGAAGGTTGTGTTAGTGTTTAATAATAGTCAGCTTGCCGATTTATGGATTCAATGTTGAGATTTTGGTTAATAGTTGGACCATTTGCTGATAAATGTTGTACATCATTCCTTTTTCTTAGATTAGTTAACCTGAAATTAGAGAAGTTTGTGGTTTAGAAGCTAACCGGAGTGATGTTTCTTGGACTTGACCATTGATGCTTGATTATTATTTTTCTTGATATCTTGGCAATTCGTTGGATAGAGCAATAGCCATTGTCGAATATTGGTGTTTGTTTACTGTTCTTATGCTTGAGGACAAGCATGATTTAGGTGTGGGGGGAATTGATAGGTTGCAATTTTATCATTTATTTTATTATTAATTTTCCCTATTACCTGACCTGATGTGAATTAATTATTAGATTTTACTCATTTTTCGTAATTTACATTTATTTCAGGGAGTAGAACAAAAATATCACAATCAAGGCCAATTTGACAGTTATCAAGAAAGAGTTCAAGCAGCAGACATCTAGGGACATTTTTGGAATATCAAACCACAACCCTTCTTGGTAATTGGCCCGAAGACAGCATTAAAAAGAGGAGGCCGAAGTCTTCTTTTTGGGGGGCTTGAGTCTTCCTCCCCCTGGGGGAGCCGCCGCACATCGAAGAGAGGACTAGCATTAGCTTCTTGGCTTTTCTCTAGTAGTTTTCCTTCTCTAGTAGCTTTTCTCTAGTAGCATCAAGGTCCTCATTACTCAGAAGGAAAACTACTAGAGAAAAGCCAAGAATGCTAAGTGCTAGTCCTCTCTTCGATGTGCGGCGGCTCCCCCAGGGGAGGAAGACTCAAGCCCCCCAAAAAGAAGACTTCGGCCTCCTCTTTTTAATGCTGTCTTCGGGCCAATTACCAAGAAGGGTTGTGGTTTGATATTCCAAAAATGTCCCTAGATATCTGCTGCTTGAACTCTTTCTTGATAACTGTCAAATTGGCCTTGATTGTGATATTTTTGTTCTACTCCCTGAAATAAATGTAAATTACGAAAAATGAGTAGAATCTAATAATTAATTCACATCAGGTCAGATAATAGGGAAAATTAATAATAAAATAAATGATAAAATTGCAACCTATCAATGTACTTACGATTCAAAGAAACACTCATTTAATCAACTAAATTTTTATTTTATTTTATAAAAATATAGATTATTTTATTAATAAAAGGAGTTAAAAGTCTGAGGATTATAAATCCATATCTATTTGATTTGTAAGTATAATTTAATTGGATAAAAAATTTGGATGATCTTCAAATATTAAGTTGGTCAACTTTTAACCCTCCAACTATTAAGTACATCCCTTTGCACCCTCAAACTAGTAAAATGGTATATCCTTACCCTTTTGGCTAGAGATAATTTTAGAAACCTCTCTTGCAGTTTACGTTAATAGCATTTAGGATCTCTAAAGTTTCAAAATTATCACTAACCTCCCATAAAACTAGGGCTGTAATCGAGTCGAATCGAACTCGAGTATCGCGATACTCGAGCTCGACTCGACATACAGATAGGGTGCTCGAGCTCGAGCGAGTAGTATTATTGAAGCTCGAGCTCGAGCTCGAAACTTGCTCGCAATACTCGAGCTCGACTCGTATGGGCTTGAGTCCATTCGAGTCTTATCGAGCTCGCTCGAGCTCGAGTTATTAAATTTCATTTTTTTGATAATTTTTGAGCGAAAAGACATTATTACCCTTTTAAAATTTTTATATGACTTGAAACATTTCGTAAATTCGATAATTCTTTTGGGTATAAGGGTAATTTTATAATAATAATATATTAAATAATTAAAATTAAAATATTAAATAATTAAAATTAAAATACTCGATAAGGCTCGTCGAGCCTTCGAGCATCACATCTGGATGCTCGAACTCGACTCGATAACCTTATCGAGCTGCTCGAAACTCGACTCGAACTCGATTTGATCGAGTTCGAGTCAAGCTCTTGACCGAGCTGCTCGCGAGCTCCTCGCGAGCAGCTCGGTTAGATTACATCCCTACATAAAACTATACCTTTGTAATATCTCACTCTCATATTATTAAAAAATTCTTAAAATAATCTGTTACCGAGAGAGATATATTTTTCTCCCAATTCTACCCTCTTGTATTGTTTTATTATCCCTTAGCATGATCGTGGGATGATGGGAGAACCGCTAAGTTCTTTTCCAATTACATAGTAGTACACAGTACATTTGTGAGACATCAATTCGAACTAGGCTGGTCTCGTTTAAATACCCTCAAATATAGAACATTACACTGCTCTTCCATTTTAGGTATTAGGTAGATGTGATGCGACCGAATGTACCATCGGTAGGGATTTGGGGTTGAAACGATGGGTGGCGGTCGTACGAAGCGATTTGTTGGGGCATTCCTTCAGGGTTCAGACTGGATTAATGAATGCGGCCTCTTTTTGGATTTGACTCCAGTCATAACGAGTTTCCAGACAAACCACATGAACCACATGAGCAGTCTCTTTTTGGATTTGGCTGGGTTATTACATGATAGTCATAAATTGACAGTAAAATTTGAGCATATTAATATTTTTTTATTGATAACGAAATTTAAACACATGATTTTTATGAAAAAATAATCCATTTTTATTGCTGTTTATTATTTTCTTCAAAGGTAACATTTTAAACTTTGTACTGATTTCTTGTCTTTCTCGATATACTGGTTGGACATGTATGCTGCATGGGTACCTTCCTCAAAGGTAACTTTTATATCTTTTTCTTTTTTTGCGCATTTATTAATTTATCTGTTTATTTAGTTGACAAGAAAAGGGAAACTTCCCCTGTTTGAGTGCTGTCAAAAGTAGAGGGAGACATGATAATAATTCCGTGGAAAAAAGCCAACCTTATGAAAACAGCATTTGCAAAGGTTAACCGATTGAACACCACGAAGGTTAACTGATCGCAGATTGGATTGAGACCCAAATATCTTGAACAACACTTCAACCTAAAGATACCTCGAAAATTAAATAAATAAACTTTTTTTAGTCGAACACGACTCAATAATTTCACAAGTTATTCGTACCCGACATGAATAATCCGTTTGTTTAACTTCTCTTTTTTTTTCTTTTTCATTTGTCTTCTCACCTTGAAAGTACAGCGGACTTTTCTATAATAGAGTTTTCATAAAAATATAAAGAGTTGCAGTCTGTTCCTAGATTTCTTGTATGGTGCTTGTAGCAATTTTTTCGTTTTCCTTTACGTACAAAAAAGTATGAATAAAAATAAAACTATGACACTTTGACAAATTATTCATGATTCCGTTCTCGAAATACTAATTTATAGCTCTAATTAATCACAACTCACTCTCATGATAGATTGGCTATTACTAGCATTAGATTCCTCTACTGTCGTAGTGAAGATTTAAAACTAATTCATTTATTACATGAAATGTTCAAGAAAAATCCACTTAAGTACACTTCTACTCTTATAAGTCTACTCCTTAAATTCCATTTATTCCCTTTCCATTATTGTTACCAATTTTCATTGATTAACAATAAGTAAATGACTTGCAATTGGTGATCAAACAATCATAAGAGTTAAAGCATGAATAAATGGATAAGATAGTACAAGATGCAACAAGAGTAAATTACATTCATCGCATAGTTAAGAAATCATTAGTTTCATTTGCTCTCTAGATCTAGAGTTTAGTTCAACATAAAAAATAAAGTAGATAAGTACAAAGATTCATTGCAACAGCTGATATTGATCAAAATAAACAAAAAGCTAAGAAAAGTTTAGCCAAAAGGTGACTGTGTCTATACTCTCACTATTACATACATGATAACTAATATGAATTTGAATTTTAAATCCAAATTTTACATATATCTCATGTATCTTATCCTAATGGTGTATATGCTTTTCAGTGTAGATAATAATAATTCTTATTATTTTAGTGCAATTTATTTTTACAAATTGATTGTAGTAAACATGATTGAGGTGGAAGCATTCAAACTGGCAATGCTTTGGTTTCAATTTTATTACAATTTGACAGAAAGTATCTTTCCTTCTGCCCTGGTTATGTTCGATAAATGCCTATAAGAAACGCGTTTGTATTGAGTAGGGTTCTGGCCACGATGTCCAGATTGATCGCCGCCACTGGTGAAAAAGAGCAGATAGAGAGAGTGAAACAAATTTTTTCTTTCTTCCTTCCCCTTTATTTTTTCTTTTAATTCTTTTTTCACTTTGACAAGACCCTTACGGGTTACGAGTCTGCATCGAACCAGTCAATCTCTGATGCGTGTGAGCAGCCAATTGGAGGGGAGAAAGCAAAAAAGCCCGAGCAGCCACACTATTTCTTTGATGCTTAAGATTATTCCTTAATCGATATGCATCCAGAAAATTGTTATGATCCAAGTTTGGAATAAACAACTATTGAAATATTAAGTACATAACAATTTAATAAGAAACAAATCACAAGCATAAAAAATAAATGAAATACAATATTTAATGTGATATGGCTCCACCATTGAAATTATATCCATGAAAAAAAAATCCATTCTTTATTATGAGAGTAATATCTTATACTCCCTCCCTTTTTTTATAACTGACGTTTAAGAAATTTTCTCTAATGTACTTTTATCTGTCGTTTTATTATCCCCATGCAGTATTAATTATTTTTTTTCACAATTTTACCATTTTATCTTTCTTTTCCAATACAGGGTTCTTAATTACTGCTCCTAGTAATTATTGCTTCTCTCTTTGTAACAACCCTAGTAATTGGATAATTAATGAGGGTACAAAAGGAAAATAGTGTACAAATTTAAGTAATGAAAAACTTTTCTTAATTGGTGTGCAAAATCTTAAACGTCAGTTATAAAAAAAGGGAAAGAGTACAAGAATACAATTTGAATTCAAACCAACTCTTATATACCATCTCTCATCTCCCAAGAATCCTCTCTCACCACCCATGTATAAGGTTACATGTTGCTTCTTATGTGCCATTGTGTGTCTCTTTATAGTATATCAAACCACCTATTTATAAAAAATAATATTTGGCCAAAATCCAAATAATAACAGAAAAACCAATTCTAATTCCTAAACTTACACAGAATAGAAAATAACTTCTAATTCTAAATGAAATAGAAAATTCCTTGAATACTATTTCAATTAATTAAAATCAATTAGAAAACTAGTTATCGTCACACAAAACAAGAAACTTGTCTAAAAGAAATTAACCCAATTTCCTAATAAAAAAAAACCCGAGCAGCCACACTGTTACTTTGATACTTGAGATTATTCCTTAATCGGTATGCATCCAGAAAATCCAAACATCTGTACACAAAATTCTTTTAATTCGTTTTTCATTTTGACAAGACCCTTTGTGGGTTACAAGTAGAGGTGGCAAATCAACTCATTTAACTAAATTTACCCATACCCGCCCATAAATAGATGGGTATAGATATCTTAAATTTTTGTATATGGGTATAAATGGGTTACCCAATAATACCCATTTATTAAATGGGTATTATTGGGTAACCCATCAAACCCAATTAACCCATTTAAAATTCTCTTCCCCTAAATCTCTTCTTTTCCCCCACCCTTTTTTTTTCAAATTTTTCATTTTGTCATGATGTTAACTACTTTTGTTTCATTATTATTATTTTGGTTTTATTTTATTATTTTGTTTTCTCTTAGTTTGTTAACTTGCTCATTTTTCGGCATTGCCAATTTATGATAAATTTGAGCCTCTTTTCTTATCTTTCTAAAATGAAATTTTAAATTTATATATGGAAAAAATGTTAGGGGTTAAAAATTTTTGGATTAATGATAGGGTATAATTTGTTAGTATTTTTATTATTAATTTTCCCTTCTATCCCTGACAAATATTGTGTTAATTGCTGATATTTACTCATATTTGGTATTTGGAATCAATTTCAGGAATGAAGCAGAAAACTACCAAAAAGAAGGGACTTTGTGAAAAATATGGAGACTTCTAAGGGCTTCAATCCTTGGGCCCTTGAATTGGTGGGGGACCACAAGCTAGTGAAAGGCATTTGATCATTTGGGCTTCAAAGAAAGCAACGTAGAGAGACTTGGAACAAGAAGTACTTGGGAGGCTTTGTCCACATGTGTGGGGACCACCTAAATAGCTTTTAGTCATCTTTCTTTTGTTGCTTTAAAAGGGGACAACGTACAGAAGCAAAAGGGATTGAGGGCTTTAGTTTTAGTTTTTTAGTTTAGTTCTAGTTTTCTTTCTTTGGACTAGCCTCTGACACACGCCAGGTATTCGACAATATTCCCCAACGGGGAGATTTTCTCATGAGGTGTGGTTAAGCTTTTCTAGTCAAGGGGACAACTGAAGACTTGGTTCAACAATTACTGTGAGATCTAATTTATTTTAATTGCTTCCTTAATTTATTGGTATTTATATGTTTCCTGCTTTTAATTGCTATAACTCGGGTGAGTGATTGAATAGATGCGCAATATTTAATTATTCATATAGGCTATTTTGCTAAATAGGGATAATTGAATCCGTAATTGTTCGTTATCCCTATGTCAGTAGCAACTGGCGTAATTGGGTTTATGACAGGGGAACATACGATCTAACTTAAACAAACCCTCGTAGCGTGTTTGTTAGTTAGGATTGAGCCTTTCTAATTATTAATGCAAATCTAGAAATTAAATCCTACGGTCGTACCTAGGGTTGTTTCCTGATTAGAGAAATAGTCAACGGTCGTACCTTGGCTATCGACAAATTAAGGAAGGGTTGGTTGTTTATCGCGTGCATGACAACTATAACTAATCTATTAATAAATGTGGAATTATCTGTGAATCAATGATCAGTGCCTGAACCATTTCTGAAGTGTACCCTTGGCTAGAGTTTCTCCAATAATTATTCCTTTTATTTATTTTCTGCATTTAATTTATTTAGTTAGCATTTAATCCAAAACCCCCCATACCTTGGACTCTAGAAGAAACGAATTATCCCCAGTCCCTGTGGATTCGACCCTACTCACCGCTATATACAAAATCTGTATTTTTCTCGAGTAGGTACTTATTATTGCACAGGTTCGGCACCTGTCAATTTTTGGCGCCGTTGCCGGGGACTGGTGTCAGATTAATTTGTTTTCTTTTGAGTTCATTTTGTTTTCATTTTTTTATTTATTTTTTCTCTTATTTTTTTTGATATAGTTTATGGCTTCTAACACTCCGTATTTTGGTGATGTATTGGATTTTATTTCCGGGCAAGGCGATGAGATTTGTTTCTTTCCTGAGTTTGCATATGCAGAGGCACTAAAATCTATTAGAAAAAGAATGGCTGCTGCAACCTGTAAAATTTGTTATGCCAGGGATCATTCAACCGGTATGTGCCCCGAATATCAGGATAATCTGAGTGTCCCACTCAAAAATTATGAAGATTTTTCACCCTGGTCTCAAACGTGGTATAACCCTAATCCAAACGGGTATGATCAAGGATGGTGGGATAACTCCAGTTATGATTATACAACAGGGCCAATGGATTTTCAACATCAAGAGTCTAAACAACCATCGTCCATGTCAGGTATGTCTTTTCAGGAATTGGGTGAATTATTTATTAATACATACAAATTCCAACAGGAGACACAAATGAGGAATGAGATGACGAAAGATGCAATGAGTTATCTGGCAGATCAACTATGTCTATTGACATCCAGAATGAATCGATTGGCTTCTCAAATGGAAGAATTGCCCTCGGAAACCATTGTTGATCTAGAAGAAAATGAGAGTGCAATTATCCGGCCAAATGACATGGCACTGCAAGAGTTTCAAGGAAACGGATTTAAAGATGCAGTTGAAAAGGAAGTTGAAGTGCAAAAAATGAGACTCCAGGATCAACTCATTCAAGTGAATGAATCCAGTGAACAATCTCCAAATGCGGTGACATCCCCTCCACTCCTTCATCACTATTCTCCTGACTCTTACTCTTCAATTCCTGTTAATGAAATTGACTTTATTATACCAGACAATTTTGAATTTCATGACAGGAATAAATTAAGAGTGGCGATGGCAAGATATCTTGTACCAATAAATGCAAGTGAGGGAGGAGTGAATGGAGAATGCAAATTATCATCGACTCGTTTGGCGCCATTCACTAGTCCATGGAAGCCCGTAGCTCGTATGCTCAAGGATTATTCTATTTACGAGGGTTATCAGGACTATATAGAGGATGAAGCAGTAAGACGAGCCACAAGATTTTATCCTCCATGAGCAAAACATGATAATGTCTAGCCAAAGACATTAAAGAAAGGCGCTCCTTGGGAGGCAACCCAATTGTTCCTTTTAATTGTTTGTTCATTTTCGTGTGGTAGTTTAGATGTGCTCTCCTTGAATTCGACTGATTTTGGGTTTCAGTTTTCGTTTTTGCTGATTTATAGGTGCCCTTCAGTCATGACGCGCCCGCGTGGTGACGTGCATGAAGCTCACGATCAGAAACTTCTGGGAGCTCTCTTGCCCTCATGACGCGCCCGCGTGGTGATGTGCAGGAAGCTCACGACCAGAAACTTCTGGGAGCTCTCTTGCTCTCTTGACGTGCCCGCGTCACGTTCGCGGGAAAGGTAAGTATTCAAAGAAACTCAAGAACGATTATTGATTTCCTGTTAATCACTACTTTTGAATTTCAAAAATAAATTTTGTCAATAATAAAAAAAAAAAAAGAGATGATATATGAAAAAGAAATTTTCCACAAAAAAAAAAGGGGGGAGTCTTTCCCTGCAAAAAAAAAAAAAAATCTAAAATGAAGAAAAAATGAAAAAGCAAAAAAAAAAAAAAAAAAAAAGATTTTTTTCCCCTTTTTCACCGTAGCTCAGTTTTTGCAAAAAAAAAAAAAAAAAAAAAAAACACTCTTTTTCCTTCTTTTTCTTTTCTTTCTTTTTCTTTCTTTTTCTTTCTTTTTCTTTCTTTCTTTCTTCTCCCCTGTTTCTTCTTCTCTTTCGGCCGAGCACACCTCTTGGCCTCCGCCATCTCCTTCGGCCACGGAGACGCCGCTGCCCGACGCCATTGACGTGTGCCTCCTTTCCTCCCTGGCGTCCTCCACAACTCCTCGGTCCGCCTCCAGCAGCACCAGATGCAGCACCCACCTCGCGCCTCCACCAGCGACGACCAACTCGTGCGCCGCCGCTGCTCACCAACAACAGACAGGCCACCTCGCAGCTCTCCCTTCAGCTGCGACCACTTCGCACGCCGCCGCGCCTCTTCCCAGCAGCCGCCGTAGCTTCCCTCATCTCTACGTCCGCCGCTCATCTCTACCTCCGCCGCCCACCTCGCGCGAGCCGCCACCTCGGTCTCGTGCGCGTCGCTCGCCCATCGGAAAAAGACCAGCCACAGCAGCCCACAGCTCCAGCTCCACCACAGCTCCAGCTCGTCCTCCGATTCCAACACTTTCACCACAGCTGCGCGCCGCTGCCCGCCGCAGCAAGCCACTCGCGTCGCCATCACCGTCTCCACTCTAGCTCTCTCCTGATCGTGCGCCGCTTCATACCTCAGGCCAACTAGCTCATCCACCGGCTAGTCCACTCTCCCTCTCTTGGCCGCACCCCACCACCGTCCACTGCCGCACGCCGCCCTCTCTCTCAGCAAACCACTCGCGTAGCCGCGGATCTCCAAGCGCCGCCTCTGCCCACCTGTGCGTCGTAAGCTGCCGAGTCCCTTGCCGTACCTTCGTTCCATGTAGGCGTCAAGGTGGAGGTATTCGTCTAACTCCTGTTCTTTAACATGTCCAACAGCCCGTGTTGGTAATTTTGCAATGTCAAGTGCATAGGGTAATTTTGGAGTCGATTGAGATTTGTTTTGCTGCTTTAGTTTTTGCATAAGTGAAGTGAATTGCTGGACTACTATGAGCATCCACTGAGCGCTGCTTCACCTGGGTTTTTGTTGAAATTTTTGCTGATTCGGTTGGCTAGTTGAGATTTTCCATTTACTAGAGTTTATTCCCAGTGGTACTGGTGGGAATATGTTAAATTGAATCTGTTACCTCTAATTGGTTGGCTGAGTTCTTATGGACAAATTTCTAAGTTGTCGTAGTTGCATTTGCTGGTTTTGACTTATGACATTGCCTGGCCAACTGGAGCCATCTGTTGAGATTTTGGGTGGGCCTACATACTGCAATTGTCTATTGATATTTGGGTGATCTGGTTCTGCTACTGCCTGTTGATTTGGAAAACCTGGTTGCTTGATTTACTTGTTGAGGGTGGTAGAATTTCGTTTAATTGTTGGGGACATCCTGGTGATTGGTTAATATTGGTTAAAACCCATGCAAAAGTGTTGGAGTTTTTCATTACTTTGGGTCAGCCGTTAGAATTATTTCGTCAACTCTGTGGGTGTTTTGACTCCACTAGATTAATTCTACTCTATTGGCTGACTGCTTGGAAGCTAGGGGTTTGAGATTTAGTTGTTAATGTCAGAGTTTTTCACTACTATTGCTTGACCTGTTCACTTCTTGAGACTCACTACTGGGGGCATTTGTTGAGTCTTTAGGTGCTATTATTGGAATATTTTATCTGGAACTAGTTAACTCTAGTTGGTTGGATATTTGATCAATTGCCAAGACCGTGTGACTGTGTTGCTATTGCTAATTCTCTACACTTCCATTGCTGCATTTAGCATATTATTGGGGCAGTTGTTATGGTTTGACTGGTGGGCATTTGTTGAAATTTTAGAATGCATTTGTTGAGAGTGTGGATGGCACAAGTTTGCTTGTTGACTGACTGAATTGGGTTGTCCTTGTGCTTATTGACGTGACTTTGCTAGTTCCCAGTAACTATGAATGTGCATTTGTGGTTGCTATCTTTGTTGGATATTCTGTCTTTTGTTGTTCGGGGTGATAATTGGCGTCAATTGTGAGTGGCGCCACTTACAAGCACAGGTTCACAACGTAGATGAGCGAATGACGAACATCACCCACCAAGTGGCAAGGATGTCTCAGAACTCGGCTTCCCTCCACTGTTCCCTCCTATCCCTTAGCTGTTCAACAGGGAAGTTTCATTGTTCTCTTCGCTTTCATTACTTTATTACCTCCATTGAGGACAATGTAGGATTTAGGTGTGGGGGGAGCAGTTATGGTGCTAGTGTCTTTCGTTCATTTTCTTTTTCTTTTTTTTTAGTGATTAGCTCGTATGTGATGCCAAGGTTTGATGTTGGATTATTGCCTCTATTTCTACTTTTGCCAAGTTTTAATAATAAAAGGGTACCAAGTTAATGTGGTTGAATCCAAAAACATCTCTTTGGTGAATATCAATGATTGTTTTACTCTTATAATTTTTGGTTAACTTTCCTAGGCATAGGGAATGATTATTGGCATTTTCATGTGAATTGGTCCGGTTATTAACTTTAGTTCTCCATGTTTGAAAATGAGGTTAGCTGATGCAAGTTTTCTTTTGGTTCTTGTGTTATATTGAGTTTTTGTGATTTTTAGCTATGAATAAACTTGACTGTACTCCGCTATTAGTTACTACTGAGTAACCGGGGATCTGCACCTAAAAGTGTCGATTCTCGCGTCAAAAAGTAGTAATTGCTATGAGTACGTGATCACGTGGCGATAGAAGCTGAGTAACCGGGCTCCTTCATCTGGCCAATGTTGGAGTTCGCGTCAAAAGGCTCAAATGGCTAGCGACTAAGTCTTTTGTTACTATTGAAAGAAAAAAAAAGAATCAAAAAAAAAAGAGAGAAAAGTAGAAAAAATGTGAAAAAAAAGTGAAGGTTGTGTTAGTGTGTAATAAAAGTCAGCTTGCCGAATTATGGATTTAATGTTGAGATTTTGGTTAATAGTTGGACCATTTGCTGATAAATGTTGTGTGTCATTCCTTTTTCTTAGATTAGTTAACCTGGAATTAGAGGAGTTTGTGGTTTAGAAGCTAACCGGAGTGATGTTTCTTGGACTTGACCATTGATGCTTGAATATTATTTTTCTTGGTATCTTGGCAATTTGTTGGATAGAGCAATAGCCACTATCAAATATTGGTGTTTGTTTCTTGTTCTCATGCTTGAGGACAAGCATGGTTTAGGTGTGGGGGGAATTGATAGGGTGTTAATTGTTGGTATTTTTATTATTAATTTTCCCTTCTATCCCTGACAAATATTGTGTTAATTGCTGATATTTACTCATATTTGGTATTTGGAATCAATTTCAGGAATGAAGCAGAAAACTACCAAAAAGGAGGGACTTTGTGAAAAATATGGAGACTTCTAAGGGCTTCAATCCTTGGGCCCTTGAATTGGTGGGGGACCACAAGCTAGTGAAAGGCATTTGGTCATTTGGGCTTCAAAGAAAGCAACGTAGAGAGACTTGGAACAAGAAGTACTTGGGAGGCTTTGTCCACATAAGTGGGGACCACCTAGATAGCTTTTAGTCATCTTTCTTTTGTTGCTTTAAAAGGGGACAACGTACAGAAGCAAAAGGGATCGAGGGCTTTAGTTTTAGTTTTTTAGTTTAGTTCTAGTTTTCTTTCTTTGGACTAGCCTCTGACACACGCCAGGTATTCGACAATATTCCCCAACGGGGAGATTTTCTCATGAGGCGTGGTTAAGTTTTTCTAGTCAAGGGGACAACTGAAGACTTGGTTCAACAATTACTGTGAGATCTAATTTATTTTAATTGCTTCCTTAATTTATTGGTATTTATATGTTTCCTGCTTTTAATTGCTATAGCTCGGGTGAGTGATTGAATAGATGCGCAATATTTAATTATTCATATAGGCTATTTTGCTAAATAGGGGTAATTGAATCCGTAATTGTTCGTTATCCCTATCTCAGTAGCAACTGGCGTAATTGGGTTTATGACAGGGGAACATACGATCTAACTTAAACAAACCCTCGTAGCGTGTTTGTTAGTTAGGATTGAGCATTTCTAATTATTAATGCAAATCTAGAAATTAAATCCTACGGTCGTACCTAGGGTTGTTTCCTGACTAGAGAAATAGTCAACGGTCGTACCTTGGCTATCGACAAATTAAGGAAGGGTTGGTTGTTTATCGCGTGCATGACAACTATAACTAATCTATTAATAAATGTGAAATTATCTGTGAATCAATGATCAGTGCCTGAACCATTTCTGAAGTGTACCCTTGGCTAGAGTTTCTCCAATAATTATTCCTTTTATTTATTTTCTGCATTTAATTTATTTAGTTAGCATTTAATCCAAAACCCCCCATACCTTGGACTCTAGAAGAAACGAATTATCCCCAGTCCCTGTGGATTCGACACTACTCACCGCTATATACAAAATCTGTATTTTTCTCGAGTAGGTACTTATTATTGCACAGGTTCGGCACCTGTCAATTAAATTTTTATATTAACTTTTATAGTACTTAATTCAAATTTTTATATTCTTATTATTCAATTATTAAATAATATGTAATTTTGTGAAATAGAGTATAAATGAAAAAAATTTGGTAATTAGGCTTATTGAACATTATAAGTAAATATTTAAAACTAATGATGGGTACAAAGAGCGGTATAAATTGATAACTTAGTTTGCAAAAGTAAATTTAAATGAATTTACAAAAAATTAAAATGAATGGGTTATAAATGGGTAATTGGGTTACCCAATTCATTTTTTGACTTACCCATTTATACCCATCTAATTAAATGGGTATAAATGGGTTGACTCACTTATACCCATTACCCATTTTACCCAACCCAAACCCGTCCAAGTCACCCATTTTGACACCTCTAGTTACGAGTCTGCATCGAACCAGTCAATCTCTGATGCGTGTGAGAAGCCAATTGGAGGGAAAACAACAGTAAAACCCGAGCAGTCGCACTGTTACTTTGATACTTATTCCTTAATCGGTATGCATCCAGAAAATCCAAACATCTGTACCCAAAAACGTTAATGGCATGATTTTTGTGTTTAATTTTGCCAGAGACTTTGTACTCACCTAAAATTCAATTGGGTTTTGGAGACATTTAATTAGGTAATATTGTGCATACTTTATAGCCATATCAATTTTCTTGTCTCATCACTTATCACGAAACTTAAAAAGGCATAAACGAGGGAAATCAGTTTATTTGAAAATAAAGAAGAAATTAATAATTTTGATTGTAAAAGACATTGGGTTTGTTTGGATTGTAAGAGTTTCAAATAAAAATATTAAATTTTGTTTTACTTGCATCATACACACAAATCCAACCACATTTTTATTTTACATACATCACATCAGAAAAAGTGTTACAGTAATTATTTCAAATAAATATTTCAAAAAACTTCCTATCCCAACAAACCCATTGTATATCCCATAAACTGCCCTTTTTCTTATCTTTTGATCATAAACAAATATATTAGTTTATCAAGACAGATATAATAATGAATCTGTTCTGTGTTAAAAACTTCACAACCCAAATTTATAAATGCCATTTGGAACCTATTAGGTCACTAGATTTGTAAAATTATGGTCAAAATTTTGTGAATCTAATTCCACATCATAAAACTAAAAGATACCTTGATCATTGATTTTGAGTTCAAATTCTTATATTTCACTGTTTAGTTTTGGAATGACTCGAACTGCATGCTATTAGCATACAATGCTAGAAATAAGTAAAAGCAAAAGAAAGAAGCAGGCAGCAAGGAAAATCCCCTACCGAAATTGCCCCTAAGGTTGCACAAAATCGCCAAAGAACCGACAGAACACATGGTGCCGCAACTTCTACTGTTCCTCTGCGCTCGGGGCTTTTAATAGGTAGAATAGTGCACTTCTACGTAAATGTCTTGTATTAAAAAACTTTTTTTCACGTACACTAATTTAATTCATAAATGTAATTCATAAATATAGTAAGTTATGGATGAAGTAAAGTAAAAATACCCAACGACACCTAACTCAATCATACTTGCCTTAACTTCATCATAATTATCATATTCGGAAACAAAACAATATGTAAATTTAATCTTACGAGGTCAATATTGCAGTTTTTTTTTTTCCTCGTTGTAGATTGCAGATGGTCACCATGACATTAGCAATCACTCAACATACAGCATTTAAGGTTTTAAAGTACAATGCCCCATGAACTAGTCATCTACTTATAGAACTCCATGACCCACAAGTTACATACAAAACATTTCACACTTATGCCTTTAAATCCAGCAGCAGTAGCCAGGGCAAGAAACTCTGTTTCATATCTCTCAATTCCTCCCTTATATTGAGTCACCACAATAAGATCTGCTTGGCAAGTAGCTTTGTCGCGTGCACTATCATCAGGAATCACGGGAAGAATTGCATCAACAGCTATTACCTTTCCATTGTCAGGTAGAGCCTTGTAACAATTTTTCAGCAATTTCAAGCAATGATCATCATCCCAATCATGAAGTATCCACTACAAAAGTATTGATGGATGTTGTCTGTGAGTATTCCAGACAAAAGGCCCGCCTTTTACAAAGCATCATAAGATAAGAAGATGACAGACTTTATGATTTTGAGAGTTATAGATCACTCTCAACAACTAATATTTCTAATGTGTCATTATCCTATCCCTTAATCTATAAGTATTCACCTGATCTGTAGATATTTTCCTGAAGTGTGTTTGGACAGGAGATTATTTGTCAAAATTTATTTGTTTACATCATCATTACAATTTCTAATACACCTTTTCATCTTTCCAATTATCTCTTTATCTCACATACATCACATCACATCACAAAAAGTGTTCTGATTATTTAAAATTCCATATGGTATAACTAAAGTTAGAGAGAGTGTTATATACATGTGTAAGCATGGTTCAAAGTCGCGGCCGCGGCCTGGACCGTTCCACATCGGCCTCGACATACCAGTCGCAGCCTCGGCGAGACGCAAATTTTTGAAATATTTAATATTCTAAAAATTGTAAAAAATATGATAAACAAAGATAATTAAAAAATTAGTAAAAATAATAAAAATTCAAGTTGACTCGGGATAACTTGGAGTGATTCGGCCGTTTCAACCCTTCACGGTGACATTTCGGTGAGTCAAGTATTTTGGAATCGTATCGGGAGGGACTGAAACGGTGACGACTCGGCCGAGTCTTTGAACCATGTGTGTAAGTAACCTTTAAAGTTAAAGCGTCTGTTGCCTAACAACTAACTGTTTATTGATTAAAGTGGTAAAAATAAATGTAACTCAAATAAGAAGTTGGGTAACTTATTAGTCTGTGAAGATCTGCATAATATGGTTCAAAAGAGGAGGACTGTAGATAATTAGATTGAAAAGATCTGCAGAATATTGTTCAAAGATAGCATTTGTTGTGACTTCTAATAAGATTTCCTTCAAAGCTGAACTTACCTTCATAAAAATGGCATCCCCCTGTGGAACACTTTCAAACATGTCTCCTCCAACATGTTCAACTCCTGCAAATTTACCTTATTAAGAGTAGAAGCTAGTGGATTATATATTTAAAAAAAAAATTCCTATTCTAATGCAGTGGACTTATGGAATAAACAATTCTTCTTTTCAAACAATAGTTTGTGGAACAAACATATTGAAACTTCTTTAATTCCAAATAAAAAAGTTATAAAACTTATGATGGTAAGTGCCTTTTTTCCCCAAAACTAACTCATTCGTTTTGCAATTTAACGGAGATTATTTTGAAGTGCCTGCATTTGTTTCTTTATTTGTTCTCACATGCTATCTTGAATTTGATAATTAAAGGGTAATGAAGCAAAAGAACAAACATAACTGAGCAACAAATGGAGAAGAGCAAAAATTATACCAGGATAGGCTGGTGCATGTTGTATAACATGTGGCAAATCAAAATTAATACCCTTGAGACTAGGGTATTTAGTTGTGATTATATTGAGGTTCATTCCAAGACCACCACCAACATCTACCAAAGTTTTGAGGTGCTCAAAACCCTTGTACCGTTCAAGCATTCTGTTTATGACGATAGCTGTGTGGTGGATCATTGCCTTGTTGAATACCTCATTGAATCTGGGGTCGCTTCCAAGAAATTCAAATGCATGTGTACCATGCGCCCTGTGAAACGGATCTCCCCCTTTGCGAACTGCATCTTCTAATTGGTACCTAAATTTTGGGTCCAAAAGCATATTTTATGGAGGCCTTTTTACAAGCCGAATTGTTCTTAAATACATGCAAAGAAGAAAAACATCCATAGAGTTTACACGTGAACTCACAACGAAAACTATGAACAAAATTTATTCAACTATAGGAGTTTTTGTTTTTATTAAACGGGATAAAAGAAAAGTGAAAATCTCACCAACTGTCAATGAAGACCTTATCTTGAAGCAGGCCCAGAACGGAGCCTAGTGAACCTCCTCCCTTTGTTTTGTTCTGTACAAAGAACTTGGCCACCGGCGCCAATCCATACACTCTTGTCGGCGTTTGGATATCATGATCGCCATCCACGTCGGTGGCAACGGAGCAGGTGAGCACCGAGTAGCTTGCCAGAAGCCGCAACATTCGATCCAGCATAGCAGCGGCATTTGGGTTTTCTGAAGACACGTTAGCCGCAATTTCTGAAGGCGACAGTTGAGCACCGGGACCAGCTCTGGCGATGATCTCGAACACATCGAGCCTGATGGCAGCAAGCAACACCATGGGCTGCGCTGCGGAGGTAACTAGCTGCATGGCGTACGAGAAGTGCTCTTCTTCTTCATCTTCTTCTTTTAGTACCACTTGGTTCTTGGTTGTTTCTGCTAAAGAATCCATATTACTACTACACTTCAAAAGATCCCACCAGCCTATTAATTGCAGATTCTACTGTATGTTCAATTCAGAACCAAATTATGTTCACTGAATTGTGGATTCGCCCTGGTGAGTGAGCTTTCGCCTTGAACCAGTATTTAAGGAGACGGAGCCTCTAAGCTTACGTACCATTGGTGCAAATGTCCCAGCAGCCCACGTTCCAGTTTCTACAGAAACAAAAGGAAATGCAGCAAGAAATTTTAAAAAACGTGACTTACAAAAATTATTTAAAAAATATTTTAATAAGTACCATACTACTTTTTGTGTTGTGATTAATGTGAAATAAGAAGATGGTTGAAAATAAAAAAAAAAAATTGGAGAATGTATTTATGATACATCAAAATTAATATTTAAAATAAATTATGTATCCCAACACACCAATGATCTACCATCAAGATACTTACTTATTTCTAGCGTTATATTTTAATAGCATATATTTCAAGTCATTCCAAAACTTGTTAGTGAAATATAAGAATTTGAACTCAAAATCAATGATCAAGGTATCTTTTAGCTTTATGACGTGGAATTAGATTCACAAAATTTTGATGATCTAACTATAATTTTACAAATCTAGTAACCCTACCAGGTTCCAAATTGCATTTATAAATTTGGGTTGCGTATTTTTTGACAGAGGACAGATTCATTATTATATCTGTCTTGATAAACTGATATATTTGTTTACGCAAAAAAAAAGAAGAAAAAGGCCAGTTTTATAGAGGGGATATACAAATTCTTTTACAATCTGCCTAACCCCACTAGCTTTGCAATATTATTATAACAATTATTTAATTTGAGGGTATTTTGTAATACTACAACTATAGTGTGAATTGTAGCTCTGCTGCAATAATTATAAAAGTTATAGATTTACCAAATAATAATAATAATTTTTGTAAGTCACGCTTTTTTAAAGTTCTTGCTGCATTTCCTTTTGTTTCTTTCCGAAACTGGAACGTGGGCTGCTGGGACATCTGTACGAATGGCACGTAAGCTTAGAGGCTCCATCTACTTAAATACTGGTACAAGGCGAAAGCTCAGTCACCAGGCGAATCGAGTGTGTTAGATAGTAAATTATTATATTTTATTTATATATATTAATTTATTTATATTATTATTATATTTTCAATCACTTTTTTATTTTACAGATACATATATATATATATATATAAAATGTTACAATACTTTTTTCACAAAAAATATTTCAAATAATTTACAATTCAAACGCACTCACAATTCAATGAACTCATAATATATTTGGATATATTATATATAAGGAGTGTCAGGCAATCCTTTTTGCTTTTTTCTTTTTGCTCGATTGGGTATTTTTGTTTTTTTTTTTTTATTTTAAATTTGCAATCACGGCTCGTACCACTCAAAATAATCTTGACGTAATTGATGTGTACTAACTGACGTGACGTAAACAATTGCTATAACAATCCTTTCTGTTTGAATATTAACCAGAGTTGACTATAACTATTCAAGCTCTCCCTTATCAATAGTCATTCCGTATTTGTTCTTGGCCATTCTTAACACCTTTTTTTTTAACAAAAAATTTTATGGAGGAGGAGAGCGAGATAGTAAAACGTCTCTGCAGCTGTGTTTTTAAACTTTTACTGAATAGGCCAGTTTGACTGGTGGAGCCAAAAACTGGCTAGGCTTCCTTTTCGTGTCTCTTTTAAAAATTGCACATAAATCCTTTTTTACTATACTTTTTTCATTACTAATTACTATTTTTTTAAATATTTTCTTCATCTCTAAAGCCTAATTTCATCTCTCTAAAAATTTGGTGACAACATATGCAAAATCATAAGGGACAAGTTTCAAGAAAATAGCAAGAAAGAAAATGAAAAATAGATTTATAAATCTATGCATTGTTATCTTTTTTTTTTCGGGCAAAAGAAAGTTGCTTTTATTGATCTGTACAGTACAACCTTACAAAGGACAAAACGTCCTACATCAACAAAACTTCTAGTGCAATATCAGCACTGTACAGAACAGGTAGAAAAACTAACAACATTAAAAGCTGAACCCATCAATAAATCTTGGTCCAAGCCCCACTCAAGCATCAATTGCCAATTAGTCTTAGTCCGTGGAGCATTGGTCCAAGAAAGCGCAGACAACCAAATCACTCTAGTAATATTCTCCATAAATTAATGTTCCTATAGATGAATGCTGAAATATCCTCCTGTTTCTTTCTTGCCATAAATGCCAAACAGTATTTGCGAAAACATGACGCCTGATTTGATTTTAGACACAATGGAGCTTGAGCTGGCATGTTGAGACCATCATCTTTCTTCTTCATCCCATGGTAAAGAGCATCTATATACCAAACAAAGTCTCTGTAGTTTCTCCCATGCGCAACCCCAGAGAGAGTGCATTGGAAGAATAGATGCTCAATCGTCTCATTTTCTTGATTGCACAGAACACAAATTGGACATTTGCTACTCCCTATCTAGCAAGTCTATCCTTAGTTAGAAGTTTATGTTGGACTGCTAACCACAGTACAAACGCAAATTTTGGTATATGAACACTCCCCCAAATAAGCTTGAACCAAGATACCTTAACAGAAAGTACTCCATTTGCTGCTGCAGTCCATCTTACACAGTCCTGCATATGAATGAGATTGCAGTAAGATTGGAACACAGTCTTTAAGAGCTCGCACCTTAGCATTAAAACGTCTTCCAAAATGGTTCAAAGACTCAGCCGAGTCGTCACCGTTCCTATATCGGGACGAGATGACTCCGAGATAATTGATCCCGAAAATTCGGGCGAGATGTGTACCAGACGGAAAGAAACGACCAAGTCGCCTTGAATTAACTAGAATTTTTATTATTTTTGCTAATTTTTATTATTTTGTTTATAATACTTTTTACAATTTTTAGAATATTAAATGTTTCAAAATTTTGCGTCTTGTCGATACCGTGATCGATATGCCGAGATCGATATGAAAAGATCCGAATCACGACCATGACCGCAGCCACGACTTTCAACCATGCTTCCAATAGGCCAGATCCATTCACCGTTCATAATCAAATCAGTCACTTTTGGATAGCTTAGATAGCTTTAGATATCTAAGCAAAGATTCAGGAAATTTCAGGTACAGGGGTCCCAAAGAGAGCCAATTATCAAACCAGAAAGAAGTGCCCTTTCCATCGCCAATGTCAACAGTGATCAGACGCTTAGCAGTGTTTCTGATTTTAAAAAATTTCCTCCAAATCGAGGAACATTCAGTGGGTATTTTGATTTCCCAGAGGCTGCATTTCTTCAGCTTAACCGAGTGGATCCACCTCACCCATAAAGTGTCTTTTTTTTTTCTTTTGTACATATATGCCAAATCAATATGAACATCAAACAGATATTACACTGAACATTTCTAATCCCCAAACCTCCTTCTTCCTTTGGTCTACAAACATCTGACCACTTTGCCTTAGCTATAAAACGATCCTTTATCTCCCCTGACCATAGGAAAGAAGCTAATAGAGCATCAATTTTCTCAATACAGCCTTAGGGTGTATGAATACGCTTGTCCAATAAAGGTAGATGCCACTCAAAACAGATTGAATTAACTGCAATCTAACCCCATACCCGAGTTTCTTATTTGCCCAGCTATAAATTCTTTGCTGAATTTTATCGAAGATAGGCTAACAATCTTGATATCTAAGCCTAGTAGATATCAATGGCAATCCGAAATATTTCACAGGAAAGGCACTTCTGGTGATGCTCACTATATCACATCTGACACTCCTGATAAAAGAACATTACTCTTCTGCAGATTTGGTTTTAGTCCAAATAACCAATCGCATCTAACACTCCTTAAGAACCTGCAGACTGAGTAGTAGCAGCAAACACGAGGAAAAGGTCATAAGCAAATGCAATATGGGACAAATTAAGCTCAGCACAGCCAGGGTGAAAATCAAAGCCTCTTTGCCGAATATCCCTTTGCAATAGTGTAGAAAAAACTCTCTCCAGCCATGAGAAAGAGAGGGGGAAATGGGGTCCCCTTATCTAAGTCCTCTTTCACTACGAAAATATCCAATCAGTAATCCACTTAAGTTGATAGATAAATGTGCTGTGGTGACACACTTTTCCACCCAGTGAACTAGTTTTCAGGAAATCCCATCATTTTTATAGTAGTAAATAGGAAATGCCAATCCACAGTATCATAAGCTTTCATGAGGTCCACCTTTAGCACAGCTATTGGTTTTCCTCCATACCTACGCTATCCACGGACCAGCTCATGCATGATTAGCACACTGTCTGCAATCTGCCTCCCTTAAATAAAAGCATTTTGTGTTTTGGAAATCAAATCAGGCAAAACTTTCTTTAATCTAATATTAGCCAATACATCGGAGTGTCATTTCCGTAGAAGATTATAGCAGGAGATAGGTCTGAAATCCTTCATCTGCACTGCATCTTTAATCTTAGGAATCAAGGACAATGAGGTACTGTTCAGGCGAAAATACATGTATTCATTCTCAAAACAGAACTTTAAAGCAGCAATGACATCTTTTCCCACAATTTCCCTGTTGGTTTTGAAAAATTCAGCTGTGAAACCATCAGGACCAGGGGCATTGCCATTCTTCATAGCAAACATAGATTGCTTAATCTCATCCTTAGACATAGGAGCCTGCAGCATATTCCTATAGTCCTCAGAGATAACAATATTAATCAGGTGTTGAAGGCTGTCAACTTTTTCCTGGGTAAAAGTACCAACTCTATTAAATAGCTTTTCATAATACTTCACTGCTACCTCTTTAACGGTTTAACCTGATCATATTCGGTCACTATTTCTTCTCCATCATTTGCCAGAGAAAGAATTCTGTTCCTAGCAACATGTCCTTTTACTTTCCTATGAAAAAATGTAGTATTTCTAGCGCCTGCATTCAACCACTGAACTCTGGACTTATATTTAAAGAATTTCTCCTCTGCAATAAGCAACTCAGCATATTCACCAGAGACTTCCTTGCATTTCTATATCAATTCAGCATTGAAAGGTTCAGCTTGTAACAGTAAATGAATATTATCTAGTTGCTCCTTCTTCTGAGCAATTCTAACGCTGATTTCACGATACTGCTGCTTATTGAGCTCTTTTAAAGCTACTTTCAAGCTCTCTTTTTTTTTTTTTTGGGATAATTTCAGAAACCTCCCCTGAGATTTTTGACACTCTCACTGGCACCCCCTGAGGTCCTCAAAATTTCACTGACCTCCATTGCTTTTGAGTTTTTGGTAACAATGCAGCCCAAATCTGATTACAATATTATTTTCATGTGTGAGAAGGTATTTTTATTCCATGGCTGCCCCTTTGCTCCTTGTATTAGTAGAAGATTGAAAGAAGAATAAATTATTAGAATGATTACTAAAGTTGAGGGGGTGTAAGTACAATACAAAAAATTGTAAGCACTAGATGTGGCAGAAAAAATGCCGGTTTCCATAAATCTTAGGTCAACCGGTAGGTTATCTATTTAACATAAATTAA
The DNA here is from genome assembly GCF_003713205.1 of Coffea eugenioides. Classification (NCBI taxonomy): domain Eukaryota; kingdom Viridiplantae; phylum Streptophyta; class Magnoliopsida; order Gentianales; family Rubiaceae; genus Coffea; species Coffea eugenioides. The sequence continues at coordinate 1,102,001 of NC_040039.1, forward strand.
GTAACTAATTAAACTAATTAAATTACCTGCGAGTATTACTTTCACATAATTAATTTTTGTTAAATACAAAACTTACCAGTTTCCCTTTCGTAAAAATATGAGTGTAATACTTTTTGAATTTTACTTACAACCATTTGTATATTTAATATAAATTAAATGATTTAGAGTAAAATGCTCATAAAGAGCTATTACTTTGTTCATGTAATAGAGGAAACCCATAAAGAGCTGATATGTTATGGGCAATTACTTTTTTTTCATCTTTCACGTATTTAATTTATGTTAAATAGAAAACCTACTTGTTTTCCTTTCGTAAAAATATTAGTGTATCACTTTTTAAATTTTACTTACAAACATTTATGTATTTAACATAAATTATATAAAAAGTGTAAAATGCCTATCAATAGCTAGTACTTTATTCATATAATAGAAGAAACCCGTAAAGAGCTAGTAAAAAGTGGGTAATTTCTTTTTTTACTTTCACGTATTTAATTTATGTTAAATACAAAACCTATAAGTTTTCCTTTCGTAATAATATTAGTGTAACAATTTTTGAATTTCACTTATAAACATTTATGTATTTAATATAAATTAAATGATGCAAATTAAATTGCTCATAAATAGCTAGTACTTTATCCAAATAATGGAAGAAACTTGTAAAGAACTGGTATGTTATGGAATTTTTTTTTACTTTCAAATACGTCATTTATATTAAATACAAAACATGCTACTTTTCCTTTCGTAAAAATATTTGTGTAATGGCTTTTGAATTTTATTTGCAAATATTAATGTATTTAACGTAAATTAAATGATTCAGAATAAAATGCCCATAAAACCTGGTACTTGGTTCATGTAATAAAGAAAAGCCATAAATAGTTGGTACTTTATGGGATATTTATTTTTTTAAAAATATTTAATTTATGTTAAATAGATAACCTACTAGTTTTTTTCATAAGAAATTACTGTAACACTTTTTGAATTTTACTTAAAAACATCTATATAATCACAGCAGGCACAAAAATGGCGCCTTACTCCCTAATCCAGCTTTAATTCATGTATTAGCCATCAAATTTGTGTTATTGTTGTTAAGCTTGATTAATCACTTTAGATGCCTTTTTCTCCAACTAAACGGTAGAAATAAGCCCCAACTTCAGTAATAAACCCCAACTTCATAGGATATATTTGTAATTTTGGCCTTCATGATGTCAGCAAAGGGGCCCAATTTTCTATCAAGGGAGGTCAGTGAAATTTTGAGGACCTCAAGGGGTGCCAGTGAAAGTGTCAGAAACCTCAGGGGAGGTTTCTGGAATTATCCCTTTTTTTTTTAAGGAATACTTTCAAGCTCTTTTTTTTTTGACGGAATACTTTCAAACTTTTTAGCTTGTGATAATGAGCAACAACAGGGTTACCGGCTGTAGTTACATCCCATTTTGCTGACAGGATTTCCTTGAAACTTGTGTTCCTCATGCAAAAACTATGAAATTTAAAAGGATTTGGTCCAAAACTGAATTCTTCCACTACCTTCATACTGACAGGGGAGTGATCAGGAATACCAGGGGACAACATCGGCTTCCACTCCTGAAAAAGTTGAGAAACAATAGTCATTGACAAAGATCCTATCAATTCGACTATAGACTCTCACACCATCCTCTCGAAGATTGCACCAAGTATAATAGGCAACTCTTCTAGGGATTTCAGCAATGTCCATTTCTTCAATCCATTTATTAAACTCGTCCATAGCTTGAAAGTCATATACAGAACTTCCAAGTCTATCTTTAGTACATCTAATGGCATTGAAATCACCCAAAAGAATCCATGGGTTACCAGCGACTCTATGTTTTAGCCTTTTGAAATGCATCCACAAAGGCCTCCTATCCACTGATTCATAATCCAGCTTTAGATACTTAATCTAACAACTGATGGTTTGTCTACGCATCTAATAGGGAGAAACACCTCGAGAGAGTCTAACAAAGAGTCCAATATATAAGTTAGAAACCCAACTCTAACCCAACAGCTTAAGCCATTAGGACTCGGGTCCTTACTTACATATTAAGTGTTCTTTCTCTATCTCTCGGATCAATGTGGGATATAATTCTTTACTCATAAACCTAACAAATCTCTCCCTTCATGAGTAGCCCCCACATTAAACCCAAATTTAGATGCTCTTTTTCGAACCCACTTTAATACTTAACACAAACCCACCTTATTACCTAAGATCACCTCTTCTCCCAAACATGGACCCACTCTTTTTCAACATCCAAATTGCATTCTGGACCCCTGCCAACCTTTGACTCCTTGATCTAACCCCAATCAGACCTCCTGCCAAACCTATGGCACATCTGGTTCAACACTAGCCAAACTCTTTAGCACTTTGGCACTTCGGTCTACCATCAAGAAGAGAATTTTCATCGGTCCAACTCCGAGAAGAATCCACTTGCTCATGAGTAGCCCAGTCTTGCAACCTGAAACTCTGATACCAATTTAATAGGTAGAAATACCTCGAGAAAGTCTACTAAAGAGTCCAATATGTAAGTCAGGAACTCAATTCTAACCCAAAAATTTAAGCCATTAGGTCTCGAGCCCTTACTTACATATTAAGTGTTTTTTTTCTATCTCTCTGACCAATGTGGGACATAACCCTTTACTCATGAACCTAACCGAATCTTGCCAACAAAATAAAATTCGATTAGCAGCCTTAGCAGTGGCATTAGGTATATATTTCCAGCCAGGTAGGCAGTTATTTACTATATTGTCAATATTGATTAAACGTATTTTATTTTCTACTAAGCCAATAATGTCTACCCAATATCAGATACCAACTTTTTAACGGCTAGTTGCTTATAATGCCTCTCATATTCCAAGAGATAATCTTCATATGGGATTGGAAGATTTATGCTTACTCCTGCACCTCTGTTTCACACCTCTTCCTGTTGGGGAATGGTACATCTGATTCAGCAGCAAACAGCAAAGGAGAGAAACTAGTTTCCACTGGTAGCACAAGTTCAATATTCTTGATAGGAATTGAACTAGCTGAAGTAAGCAAAGATGTTCTTATACTTTCATTAGATGAAGATTCAAGGGGGATCTCTTTAGCCATTTCCATATGTTGTTCCTCCAACATGGCTGTTACGTATTAGACCAAGAATTGAGAAGAGAATTTTGAGTGGATGCTAATTCATTGATTCATTTCCCCCATAAACATCTTGAAACTTACAACACTCATTTCTACTCGTGAGTACACCATTTTAGATTTATCGGAATATATAAAGATTATTCTAGACAAGTCAATTGTCAACCAATTTATTAACTTGACTTTCCAACCAACTAATTAATTAAGTTCATTACTCAATATATTCCCCCCCTTAATGTGCTTTTCTTGAGCTCCAAACCTCTCTCAAAAATAGTTGAACTTATCTTTTGGAATTGTCTTCGTAAAGATGTCTGCCACTTGGTATTCATTCTTGCAAAATTTCAACTCAATTTCACCGTCTTCAATTGCATCTCGAATGAAATGGTGCTTGATAGCAATGTGGTGTGTTCTAATGTAATAGACTGGATTTTTTGCAATGTCGATGGTTGAATTGTTGTCAGAAAACATCACCATAGCTTCCTTTTACTTCTCACTAATATCTTCAAGAATTCTCCTAAACCAAAATGACTTGTGATGTTGCCAAACTTACGGACACATGTTCAATTTTAGCGGATGATTGTGCCACACACTTTGTTGCTTCTTTGATGCCCAAGAAAATTCTCTGGAACCAAGGGAAAAACAATAGCCTGAGGTGCTCTTCATATCATCAAGAAATTCATCCCAATCACTATCACAATAATCATGCAAATTTGTAGTAGCTCCTTTGCTGAAATTGATGCCATTGTTGAGTGTCCCATTGATATATCTTAACACCCTCTTGATTGCTCCAAGATGTAAATTACTGGGATTGTGCATAAATCTAGATAATAAGGTTACAGTAAACATGATATCCAGCATTATAGTTGTCAGATGAAGCAAATTTTCCACCAAGTTTCTATACAAAATAGTATCAACTTTCGTTTCACCATCGCCTTTAACGAGTTTTTCACTCACAAGAAGTGCTGTAGTCATAGGCTTGCAATCAGCAATGTCAAACTTCACAAGAATATTTTCAGCATATTTCTTTTGACAAATAAAGAATCCATCATCATATTCATAAATCTCCATGCAAAGAAAATGATGTAGCAGTCCCATATTGTTCACTTTATATCTTTTCATCATGTCTTTTTTAAAATCAGCAATCATCTTCTCATTATTACCGATGTTTTTAAACTCAAACCGGAGAGTGAACCGAAAAACCTTCCAATTTGCGGTTCAACTGATTCAACTGGTTCAACTCTGGTTCAAAGGTTTAATAATTTTTTATTTATTTTAGTATTAAAAATTTTGAATAAAACTAAAATATTTATTTTAGAAAATAAAAAATTTAATAAAAACTAGTTAAACCTCCTAATTTTTATCAATTTTTTCGATTCAACCTGTTCTTGATTGGGTTTGACTGATTCAATTGTTTCTTTGGAAATTTTATTGAATTAGGCTGGAGGCATGGCCAGTTAGTGATTCAACCTATTGAATCGGCTAGTCTAGTTCGATTTTCGAAAAATTGATTATTACTGGTATAAAACAAGTCATCAACATAGAAAGCAATAATAAGAATATTTGAGTTACATTGAGCCTTCATGTATAAGGTTGGCTCACTTTTACTCTTCTTGGATCCTTACTCCATTAAATAAGAATCTATTTGACTATATGAAACCCTTGGAGTTTGCTTCAACCCGTAAAATGCTTTCTTCAACTTGTACACTTTGTCTTCTCTTTTCTTTGACAAAGCCTTGAAGTTGTTGAACATAAACCTATGGAAATAAAAAAAATGATAAATTGAAGAGAGATACCTATGGAAACCAAAGAAAAAGGTAAAACAAAAAAAAAAAGAAACGATATTCTAAAAGAAAAAAAAATTTATTAGTATTCACTTTTCAATTATGCCCTTATATAATTAAACAATGTACTTCATACTCTATTTACAAATTGGTTGAGGGATATTTATGGATATTAGTGTTGACATAATTACTGTCTTCTAATTATTAGTATTCTAAAAGGAAAGAATTCGAAACGAAGTTAAACCAAAAAAAAGGGAAAACGTATTCTAAAAGGAAAAGAATTTATTAGTATTCTAAAAGGAAAAGAGTCCCAAACAAAGTTCAACAAAAAAAAAAAGGCAAACAACCATATTCTAAAACAAAGAAGGAATTTAACCAGTTCCCTCTATAGGAGTTGGCCACCATATTGATTGTGAGGTGGAAGGTCAAGGTTCAAATCTTGCCTCCCATCAATATGCCTCTATATGAGGATTGTTCTAAATCCATACAAGTGCGTGGTGAATCCGTCTGGTTTGATGACGGCAGAAAAAAGAAAAAAAAGAAGAAGAAGAAGGAATCTGGGGCCTTGGAAAGCATGTTATGCTAACGTGCGATGGCCCAGCCCCTGAAGTTCAAGAGGTATTTCTTCCTTGTAATTATTGAATAAGTTGCAAACTTTGGATGTTTTGGGATTTGGGCTTGGAATTCCGTCAAAAAATTTAGTGCCTAATCAATAGTTTTTTGAGGGTCTTAATCAATAGTTCAAATATGTCATAGAAGAAGATGGTACAAGATAAATCAAAGAGAGATACCTATGGAAACCAAAAAAAAAAAAAAAAAAGGTTAAACAAAGAAATAAAAAACAGAAACCAGATTCTAAAAGAAAAAAACTATTAGAATTCTAAAAGGAAAGAAGTTCCAAACAATGTTCAACCAAAGAAAACGTAAACCATATTCTAAAAGGAAGAAAACCCCAAATAAGGGCCACTTAATTCGGAAATAGAATTACTGTATTCATGTTTAGGAATGGTATACAAACAAAATAGGGTTAATTACATTTACTTCCCCTAAGGTTTAGCCAAACTACCAGTCAAACCTTGAGATTTAATCAAATAATAGACTAATCCCTTGACTAAGCAAACGTTGATCAGAGACCCCCCCTTGCTGTCATAAGACGTTAGTTCAGGTATTGATGTTAGCAACAAAACTATTATGAGAGGCTAAAAATGCCCTTATAGACCCATGTGTCATCACTAATTTCTTTGACTTTTTCCTGAAGTAATAATAATATTTTTTCTTTTCTTTGTTTCCTAGAATATACTAAAAGAAATTGACTACCAAAAAACCAGAAAAGAAAAAGAAAAGAGTCGCAAATTTTTACGAAAAGTCAATTTCACTATTGGTTACCTCATAGAAGAAAGATTCGAAATAACAAAACAATAATAAAATATTAGGAAAAAAAGAGCTTTGCAATAACAAAAAGAGAAGAAATTAAATGAAAATTATGAAAAAAAAGGAAAAAGAGGGTAAACCAAAGTCGAGAAAAGAAAAGAAGAAATGAAAGTCCTTTCGAGTTGAGAGTTTCACCTTGTAGTGGGTTTAGATTTAAACAACCTTTTAATTTGATTGCTAGAGTTGAAGCTAGGACTGTCAATTGGAATAACATATAATCTGCTAGTAACCTTTGTTCGAAGCACTTCTTCAAACCAATAACTATGTATTGGGTTCGATTGGGATAATACCATGTATTAGCTTTGAAGCACAAAATGGCATGTAATTGCATGGACGATTTGTCACTTTTCTATTCCTATTGGTACAAATCAATAGTTGCTGTATGCCCCATGCCAATTTTCTACATGGTAAATATCAGGAATTTGCAAATCTAAAGTGAAATGTATATATTTTGTTATTAGAGATCTATATATTTAAAATGAAATGGGTTTTGTCTCTTTGGCTCTTGAAAAGAGGGATCTTGATGTTTCTTGTTGATTTGTTGGCTGGTTTGTATTCTATTTGTCATGAACATAATTTTCATACAAAATTTGTAGAATGTGATTTGAGTGGTGATGAGAATAGGAGATGCAGCTGTTTGGTTTATATTCTATTTATCATGAATATATTGTTCATAAAAATTTTGTGGAATTTGGTTTGAGTAGTGATGAGAATACGAGACACAGTTAGTTAGACTTTTTTGGTGGTTTTGTGGTCACCTTTGGCCAAAATTGATGGTCAAATCATAATTTACACAAAATTTGAAGTCCCAATTACAAATTTGACAAAGATCTACCATTGAATGTTAGTAGCCGGCGGTGGTTAAGCATGACCAGAAGGGCTGGACAGCCTTCATCTGTTGTTGCCATGGTTGCCATATTCAAGCTTTTGGAACGTTAAAGATGAAGAAGATTAGAATAAAAGGAAGGAGTTATGATTTTCTTAGAATATAAAATTATATTTGGGTGTTTGAAAATTCGTTCCTATTGTAAAATACAATACAGGCACTAGTCTAGCTAATAATGCTTATGGTTATCTTGTCTTTTCACCAATTCCATCTATGATACTTAACGGAAGTTACTAATAGGGGGCATTTGTTATTTGACCAAACTTCAAGAATCATTTGGTAGTTTGGCCAAACTTTAAGGGAGATAAATGTAATTAACCCAACAAAATAATATCCTTTATGAAACCGAAACAACACAAAAGCCATAATACTTCTCATAATCATAGATATATAAATCATGAAAGAATCAGTTATGTATTATTATATACTTTTTTTTCTTTTTTTGTCGCCATTGAAGATTACTCTACAATTCGTTGTGACAAGGTAGATACATTATTTTGGGACTAAATCAACAATTTTTTGTTTAGATAAAGCCCAAACAAATAGAAAATTTTGGGATAGGTAATTTCAATATTATACTTTTGGTGATTGTCTTTTACTTATTTCCGAATCATTATAAGTTATTTGTTCTATGCGTTTCATATATTGGAGTCGTTAGTCATTAATTTAGGTAATTAACCGATCAAATTAGCGCTAGCAAATTGCATCGGCTCATGTGTCCATCTTTCCTTTAATTGCAGTACTATATGGCTCTTACCAATATATAGTCAGAGTATATGGTGGTTGGTGGGATTTATATTTTATGCAGTTAGAAACAATGAGCATAGTTAAAAAAAAAAAAGAAAAACTAGATAGAGGAAAGCAGTTAGGGACCTATACTATCCTATGAATAGAATAAATAATAGGATGTTTACAAATAAATTAATAAATAGATGAAAGTAAAAATGGGAATTGAAGGCTGGTGTGGAATGGTGTACCTGAAGAAGATCGAGAAAGTTATTTAGCTTGTGTTTTATTTTTTAAAGCCGGAGACAAATTCATGTCATCAAATATGCACAAGGATAATGGACAAATAGTATGAAACAATATTGCTATCAATAGTGACTTGATTCATTAAACGAGTTGACTAACATGAGAATATTGATTCTTCTCCCAAACATTTATTCGACAGATTGTTAAATCACAATAAAATCTCGATTTAATTTTTTTTTTCTGCTAATACTCTTTATCATTTTTAATAATATGAAATCAAGGAGAGACAAGATCCAGCCTAATATGTTTACAATAATATCTATAGGAGGACTGGTGCTTGATTAATTTGTTTCTTTTTGAATTCATCTTATTTTTATTTTTATTTTCCTCTTTTTTTTGTACTAGTTTATGGCTGCCAATATTCAATATTTTGGTGATAGATTGGATTTTATTTTTAGGAGGATTAATGAGATTTGTGACTATTCTAATAATCAACATTTAGATATACTGATTTCTCTTGTAGAACAATTGGCTGTTGCAACTGGTGGAATCCGTTATGTCTCAAATCATTCAATCAACGTGTGCCTTATATTTCAAGATGACCTGAAGGCCTCAATCAATACTTTGGAGATTTTCTCCCCTTTCTCAAATGTAGGATGACCCTTATTCAAACGTATATGATCAAGGATGATGGGATAACTCTAACTTTAATTATGCAGCAAGGCTAATAAATTTTCAACATCAATATCAACAGTAACAACCATCATCCATGTCAGGTATATCTCTTGAAAAAATGATTAAATCACTAGCTACTAACACATATCGATTTCAACAGGAGATAGAAATAAGCATTGTAACCTGTTGGATCAAATGTGTCTATTGGCATCTAGAGTGAATCAGTGACGCAATTGGCTTCTTAAATTTGTGAAGAATTGCTCTCACAGACCATTATCGACCTTACGGAAGATGAGAGTGCAACTATCCTGACAAGTAACGAGAAACTATAAGAATCTCAAGAAGAAAGATCAAAAGATGTAGTTGAAAAGGAAGAAATGAGACTCCAACCTCAAATCACTCTAGTGAATGAATCTAGTGAATAATTTCCAGATGTGGTGACATCTTCTCCATTCTCTAGCCAACATTCTCCTAACTCTTATTCTGTAATTTCTATTAGTGAGATTGATTTTGTTATACCAGAAGTTTTTGAGTTTTATAGCAGGAATAAGTTAGGAGTTGCGATGGCCAAATATCTTGAATTGGTAATTGCTCGTGATGGAGGAATGAATGAAGAATTAAGTTTATTGCTTGCTTGTTTAGCGCTATCTTCTAGTCAATAGAAGAAAGTAACTCATGTGCTTAAGAATCACTCTATTTACGAGAGTTATCAGGATTATATAAAGGATGAAGCACTAGAATGACTTACAAAATTTTATTCTCCTTGAACAAACATGGCAATGTCTAGTCAAAAATATTAAAGAAAGGCACTTATTGGGAGGTAACTCAATTCATTTTTTAGTTCACTTTTTTTTTTTAAATTTGTATCTTAGGTTTCTTATATTTTGTGCATTTGATTTTCGTTTTGCTGTTTTAGGGGACAAAAAACTACTACCAGATAAGCTGCACCCGCGCCTAACTAGCTAATCAGTTCTAAAGACATGTTCAGAAATTTCAGAAGACTAATGATCGATAAGACGTACCCACGTCTACGAGTCATGCTGAAATTGGCGAATTAAAAATTTATGACTAGAAGACTCCTTATGTTTTAGGCGTGCCCGTGTCTAAAATGACTGAAGAATTTGGTGGCTATTTTCATTCTATTGGTTTCACCCCACCTTTTGCTCCACATCCTTAGCAATGTAATACCCTCCTTCGTGTCAAGGAATTGTCGTTGTCCCCTTTCTTTTTATTTTATTATTTATTTCTTATATTAGGGACAATGTAAAATTTAGGTGTGGAGGGTAGTATATTAGAAAAGTGCAAGTGTAGACATTTTTGTTGAAATTTTTTGTTCGACCTTTTTCGAATTTTATCCAATTTTTGCCACTTCTTGTACATTTTTGTGGTTATCCTTGATAAACGATAGTTGGATTCTTTGACTATTGCCAAGGTTTTACATATTAATGTGTTAAGTATGATGTGGCAAGGTCTAAAGGTGTCTTTCTGGTGAATATTTGAGATTTTGACTTTTACAATTTTTGGTTAACTTTTCTATGCATTATAAATATTCCTCTGGCATTTTTCGTGTGTACATTGATTCGTCTATTAATCTTAGTTCTCCATATTTGGAAAATGAAGTGGGCTTATGTGGACTTTAGTTTTAATTTTGTGCTTATTTGTGAATAATATTTAGCCGTACTCCGCTGGTTATCGTTACCTAGTAATTGAGGGTATTCACCATAAGTGTTGACTTTCATGTTAAAAAGTAGTGATAGGTATGAGTATGTGGTCCTTAAACGATGAGAGTTGAGTAATTGGATTCTTTCATTTAGTAAATGTCGGAATTTGCGTCAAAAGGCTTGAATAGCTAAGGATTAAACATTTCCCCTGGAAAATTGAAAAAAATCAAATCAAGTATGGGGAACATCTTTAAAAAAATGAAAAGAAAAATGGAAAAGTGTATATGAAAGAAAAAGTATGTGAATTGTTATATTAGCTTGCTGGTCCATGAGTTTTAGAGTTGAGATTTTACTTGATAGTCGAACCATTTGCCAATTGATTGTTGGTTGAATGTTTTATATTCTTATAATAGTTAGTCAGAAATTGGAAGAGTCCTTGATTTTAAAAGTTAATCAGAGAGATATTTCTTGGAGCCTAACTACTAATACTTGACACATATTTTAAGTGTACCATGACAATAGATTATTTGAATAATAACCATTGTTTGAACTCGATTCTTTGATTTGTTGTTTTCATGTTTGAGGACAAGCATAGTTTAGGTGTAGGGAAAATTGATAAGTTGCATTTTTGTTATAAAATTTATGATTAGTTTTTCCTTAATTTTAGCCAAATATTGCATTTATGGATGGATTCTGCTTATTTTTGGTGATTGGTGTTGGTTGTATTCTGTACAATTCAGTGTGAGCGCAGTAAGATCTAATTCTACAAGTCTTTTTTTTTTTTTTTCCGAAACGATAGAAATTTTATTGCAAATAAAAGGATAGTACAATATATGAGCAAGGGCTCAATTTGGACTTTACAAAAGTGTACAAAGACACAGAGGGTCTAGAATCTCCTCATCAAAGTGAAAGTGCATTGCTAGCTTACTTAATCTCTTACTTATGCTATTACCTTCAACAGGTAGGCTATCAAATGAGCATCTCCTAAACAAAGAACTGATGTGTCTTATGTCCTCCAGGTGGCCTGCCATACACATGTCCCTTGAAGCTTGACATTTTATCAATTGTAACACCTGAGAGCATGATAGTAGAATCTTAATGTACTGCCAACCTTGTGCCATTATCTTGCATAGAGCTAGTTGTAGCGCCACAAAATAATCCAACGTAACAGAACCAGTGCTCCTCTCCTTCAATGCCCAGGCCGCACATATCTGGCTTTGAGTGTTTTGTACTGTGATGCCAATTCCCATATCTAATTCTACAAGTCTGAGAAGTCGAAATTTGGTATGTGATTTCCAATCTTGGATTGGAGTCAGATTAGAGCCGTGGAACTCGGGACTCTTTACCAACTGAATAGTTTCCTATTCTTACTAGGAGACTAATCTAGTCTATCTATTAGGAGTTTATTTTGTTTTAGGAAAAGTAGTTTCGATAGGAATAAAAAAGCTACAGGTCCAAGACACTAAGGAGTAACTCTTTTTTTTCTCCTTGGTTGCAATAAACTCCAATATTTCGTGTGTGGCTTTTTCCATGACGATGAACTAAACATTTTACTTTAGTCAAGAAACAATGGAGGATTTGGTTCATCTAAAATTGTGAGATTGAATTGATAGTTTTTATTTCTTTTATTCACTGGTATTCATATGTCCTCTACTTTAATTTCTTATGGCTATTATATTGTTTGAATATTAAGGGCGCTCGACATTTAGTACAATCTAATAACCTGATATTAATTAGTGTAATTAAATCTATAATTGTTTAATTACTCTAAACTAGTAGTAATTGACATGATTGGATTTGTATCAGGGGAATATATGGGCTAACTTAAAATAACCTTCGTAACTTGTTGTTTGGTTAGAACAGAATTTCTCTAATTTTTAAGACTGTTGAAAAATTGAACTCTAAGGTCATACTTAGGGTTATTTCTTGATTAGAACAGTGGTTAACAGTTGTACCTTAATCACCAATATAGTAAAAAAAATTGATTATCATCGTTTGTTTGACAGTTATAACTTGTTTATCAGTGAGTAAATGAAATTATTATTGCGCCGATGATTAATTGAGTGAACTATCTTCGAAGTTATTTCTTGACTAGAGTTTGTCTATTATTACTTCGACTTTAATAAATTGTCATTTAGTTTTTATTTACTTATTTTATTAGAGTTAATTTAATTATTCTTGATTTTATAAAAATCCCCCAAACTCTGAACTCTATAAGAAACGATTTTTTTCTCATCCCTATGGATTTGACCCTGCTCACTGTTATATACAAAAATTTGTATCTTATTTGAATGGATATTTATTATTGCATGGGATTGACACCTGTGAAGTATGCAATTCTTAAACAAAGTATTCAGTAAATGCGTTTTATAAGACTATTCCGGAACTCTTATTAAAAAGTAGCATAATTTGGGACACCCTTAATTCCCGGGATTGTGGCATGGAGGAGGATTTCGAGGAGTAGAGAAAACTGGGAGTTCTATTTAGAATGGAATTTTTTAGTGAACATCTTTTCAATTATCAGAAGCTCCCTTGTGGTTTTAGAAATTAATCAAAATTAATCCCCTTTCTAGTGTTAAATTCCTTTAGAAAACACTTATTCAATGTAAGCATTCAATTTTACCACGCAGAAGGGGAAAAAAAGTTGAGAAACATATCAACCAATTAATCCATGTTAATGCGATATAAAGACCATGGATTATAAACACAAACTGCTTTGTGAAAAACCCACATTCGAAATTCTTTTCATGATTCGATTTTTCGTGTTGGTAGTCTCTCCCTCCCTCTTTTGTTTTCTTTCTTTAGTACAAGAGAAACGAAGAGTCGACTGTTTTACTAGGATGCCGGGGTTAGGTGAGTAATGGGGCAAGCGCAATGGGTTTTGAAGAGTTGGATTGGCATTAAAATGGTAGCAATGTGATCACTATCATGTATACGTCAAGCATAGCACAGAATCCAGTGTTCAGTCAGTATAGTCCGCTCAGTGTTTTGTTTTCCCTCTCTCTAAATCATTGTGTCCTTTATTTTTCCTTCTTATATGTTGAACATTTAATTCCAAAGGTCTCAACCTTATCTATTAAACTGATAGGATGTTAATTGTTAGTAATTTTATTGTTAATTTCCCCTTTTATTCTTGCCAAATATTGTTTTAGTTATTAATATTTACTTATATTTGGTATTGGGACTTAATTTCAGGAACAAAGCAGAAAATTACCAAAAAGGAGGGACTTTTATGGGAAAATGGAGACTTCTAAGGACCTTGGACTCTTGAATTGGTGGGGACCACAAGCTGGTGAAAGGCATTTAGTCATTTGGGCCTTTCAAAGAAAGCAACGTAGAGAGACTTGGACCAAGAAGTAATTTGGAGGCTTTGTCCATATGTGTGGGGACCACAGGAAATAGCTTTTAGGCTTCTTTCTTTTGGCTTTTTAAGGGAAGACGTACAGAAGCGAAAGGAGATCCCTAGTTTTAGTTTAGTTTTTAGTTTAGTTTTAGTTTCCTTTCTTTCTTTCTTTTGACTGGCCTCTGACACACGCCAGGTGTTCGACAATATTCCCCAACGGGAAAAACATCTTTTATTCCTTGCTTTCTACTAAAAACCGCCATGCCTTTGCAATCCATTACTTCGTGTGGTGATTTAATTATGCGGCGTGGCTAAGCCTTACTGCTAGTCAAGGGGACAACTGAAGATTTGGTTCAATAATTTCTGTGAGATCTAATTTATTTTAATTGCTTCCTCCATTTATTGGTATTCGTATGTTTCCTGCTTTTAACCGTTATAGCTCGTGTGAATGATTGAATAGATGCGCAATATTTAATTATTCACATAGGCTATTTTGCTAAATAGGGATAATTGAATCCGTAATTGTTCGTTATCTTTATCTCAGTAGCAACTGGCGTAATTGGGTTTATGTCAGGGGAACATACGATCTAATTTAAACAAACCCTCGTAGCGTGTTTGTTAGTTAGGATTGGGCCTTTCTAATTATTAATGCAATCTAGAAATTAAATCCTACGGTCGTACCTAGGATTGTTTTTGGGTTAGGGAAATAGTTAATGGTCGTACCTTGACTATCGATAAATTAAGGAAGGGTTGGTTGTTTATCGCGTGTATGACAACTATAACTGATCTATTACTAAATGTTGGAATTATTTCTGCATCGATGATCAGTGCATGAACCATTTCTGACGTGTACCATTGGCTAGAGTTTCTCTAATAATTATTTCTTTTATTTATTTTCTGCATTTAATTTATTTAGTTAGCACTTAATCCAAAAATCCCCCCATACTTTGAACTCTAGAAGAAACGAATTATCCCCAGTCCCTGTGGATTCGACCCTACTCACCGCTATATACAAAATCTATATTTTTCTCGAGTAGGTATTTATTATTGCACAGGTTCGGCACCTGTCAATTTTTGGCGCCGTTGCCGGGGAACTGGTGTCAGATTAATTTGTTTCTTTTTGAGTTCATTTTGTTTTTTTTTTTATTTTTTTTTATTTTTCTCATATTTTTTTTATATAGTTTATGGCTTCTAACACTCCATATTTTGGTGATAGTCTGGATCTTGTTTCCGGGGAAGGCGATGAGACTAGTTTTTTTGCTAAGTTTGCATACTCAGAGGCATTAAACTCTATTAGAGAAAGAATGGCTGCTGCAACCTGTAAAATTTGTTATGCCAGGGATCATTCAACCGGTATGTGCCCCGAATATCAAGATAATCTGAGTGTCCCCCTCAATAATTATGGAGATTTTTCACCCTGGTCTCAAACGTGGTATAACCCTAATCCAAACGGGTATGATCAAGAATGGTGGGATAACTCCGATTATAATTATACAACGGGGCCAATAAATTTTCAGCAGTATGAGAATCATCATCTATGTCAGGTATGTCTCTTGAAGAAATAGTTGAATCAATAGCTATTAATACATATCAATTCCAACAGGAGACACAAAGGAGAAATGAGATGATGAAGGAGGCAATGAGTAATCTGGAAGATCAAATGTGTCTATTGACATCCAGAATAAATCGATTGGCTTCTCAATTTGAAGAATTGCCCTCGAAAACCATTGTTGATTTTGAAGAAAATGAGAGTGCAATTTGCCTGACTAGTGATGAGGAGTTGCAAGATTTTCAAGAAGAAAGATGTACAGATGCAGTTGAAAAAGAAGCCGAAAAGGAAGAAATGGAACCCCAACCGCAATCCATTCAAGTGAAAGAATCCAGTGAAGAATCATCAAATGTGGTGACACCACCTCCATTCCCTAACCCGCATTTTCTTAACTCTTACTCTATGATTTCTGTTAATGAGGTTGATTTTGTTATACCGGAAGTTTTTGAGTCTCATGGCAGGAATGAGTTAAGAGTAGCTATGGTCAAATATCTTGAACCGTTGAATGCTCTTGATGGAGGAGTGGATGAAGAATTGCGATCAATGCTTGATTATATGGAGCCATTAACTAGTCCATGGAAGACCGTAGCTCGTGTACTCAAAGATTATTCCATCTATGAAGGTTACCAGGATCACATTGAAGATGAAGCATTGAAGCGAGCTACAAGATTTTATCCTCCGTGAGCAAGCATAGCATGTCTAGCCAAAGACAATAAAGAAAGGCGCTTTTTGGGAGGCAACCCAATTGTTAATTTTATTGTTTTAGTGCTTAATTATTTAATTATGTCGTTTCTCACGTGGGTACTAGTCACTCTTGATGTTTTCTAACTGTGACCAGGAAGTGAAATCTTGGCGTGCCCGCGCGGTGTTTGTGTTTTCTGAGACCAGAGGACGAAGACCAATCTTGGCGTGCCCGTGCGGTATTGGACGACGCAAACCATGTTTTTTATAAAAAAAAAAAAAAAAATATGTATTATTATTATTATTGTTTATTATTATTACATTCAAAAAAAATAATAATAATTTCAGATTTCAGATCTACGTTCGGATAGTTTTTGAAAAAAAAAAAAAATTCCCATTTTTTTTCTTTCTTATTCTTTCTCTTTCTTTTTTTTTTCTTCTTTCTTTCTTTCTTTCTTTCTTTTTCTTCTTCTTCTCCGCCGCTCCCCTGTTTCCCTCTTTTTCCTTCTTTTTCTTTCACGCCGCTACCGCAGCTCACGCTCCACCAACGCCATCGCCACCACCACAAGCTCTCCTCCAACTTCGTCAGCCGCGCGCCACCACTCTCCCCTCGCCGCTCTCCTTCTCCTTCTCCAGTGGTGACCCGCTTCCATCGCCGCCAAGCTCCAGCCCCCACTGAGCTCATCCCACGCAGCCCGCGAGCTGCCAGCTCGTGGCCAAGCTTCACCTTGCGCCACCAGTTCTGCCTTCGCCCACCACCAACCTCTGCACCGCAGCTGCTGTCCACCTCGCGCGCGCACAACTCCAGCCGACAGATCGACCCCATCGCGCGGCAGTGCGACCCCATCAACTCCCCTGCCCACGCTTCGTCAGCTCGGCCACACGCTGCGCACAGCCGCGCCAGACAGCCACGCTGCTCACGAGCTCAGCCGCCTGTCCGCGAGCTCCACCGCACACGCTCCTCCCTCTCGAGCTCCCCCTGCCCAGCCGCACACCACCACAGCAGCTCCACCCACGCGACGCACAGCTCCCGGACTGCCATCGCCGCTCGCCGCCAGCCACCCACTCAGCCGCCTGCCCACACTCTCCTCTCCACCTCACTCCGCCTGTGCTCGGCCACCTGCGCGCCTCCACCAGCCTTCACACGCACACCCACGGTCTGCCCCGGCCGTCGCCGCTTCCATCACCCACTGCCACCAACGACACCGTTGGGCAGTGGGCAGGTATCTTTGAGTCCCTCTGTTCCCAAGTTGCTCTTTAGTCTACTGCATTTTTAATGTCAATTTTTGGGCTCCATTGACTGCTCTATGGTTTATGTGCTCCGTGAGACATTTCAATAGCCGTTGTGTGCTTCCTTGGTGCTGTTAAGTTGACTTGCTGGTTTCCTAAATTGGAGACATTTGTTGATTTATTAGCATACTAGCACTGTCCCTAGTCCCGTTAAGTACAATTGGTGCATTCTTTGGGGTTGATTTGGGAGTTTATTGCCAATTGCTTCTCGTTTTGATTTCTGCTCATTTTTGGTGCTATTGGGTGTGTTCGGATCTATCAGGTGCAGTGGGTTGGCCATTTGATTTACTTTGTCCCCTGTGCATACACCAGTGGCACTGGTGAGGGTAGTGTACGTACCATTTGTTACTCCTGTGATATTGGTTGCCTCATTGACTACTGGGCATCTTTATTGAGTTATTTCTGTCCAATTTCTGAATTGTTGTTGTTGGAGTGCCTGTTGCTTGGCTCAAGTGCTAATTTTGGTCAGCTGAATTGGGTTATTAATTGTCCAATTGGTGACATTTGTTGAGGTTCACTTGCTCAAATTGGTTGAATTCACTGCTCTGTTGGGGTCCTGTTGGTATCACTTGAGTTCTATTTTGCTAGTTTCTGTCTTGCGTCATTTGAAGTGCCTTTGGGTGGGCATTTTCTGCGTTTGTTTGTTGAATTGGAGGGCTACTGTGCCACGTCCTTTGTTTATTGCTGTTGGTGGCGTCTAATTGACTTGCTGGGAGTATTTTACCTATTGATTTCAATTGCTAAATCTTTAGAACATTTGTTGCGATTTTGGGTAAAATTGGGTTCATTTGTTGAGATTTGTTGATTTATTTAGACTTTATTACCGCTTCTAGTATGTTTGATCGCCATATTCGTTGGAATTGACTGCGTTCAAGCACATTGTTGGACGTCCTCGGCCATTGATTGAAACTGCTGCATTGTCTGGAAATTCGCTGGTTTGAAGTTCTCTGTTGCACTCTAGTTCGCCTGGATCAAGACGCACGTCGGAGCTCTCCTTTCCTCTACAATCTTTCACTGCCACGCACTACCGTAGCACCATTTTCACTCCACCGTTCCCACCTATTCCATAGCCGCCCGAGACCTTCCACCACGTATTCAGGGAAGTGTAGTTGTCCTATTCGCTTTCTTTATTTTATGATCTCCATTGAGGACAATGTCGGATTTAGGTGTGGGGGGGAGAGCTGTGGTACAGCTGGTATTTCTGGTGTTCAGCTTTTAGTTTTTTTTTTCTTTTCCTTTATTTTCGTTGTTATTTGTTCTATTTTTCGTTTATTTCCTTTTCTTTCTTCCTAGTGGTCAGTTTTTTATTTGAATACCAAGTTTGATGTTGGATTGTTGTCTCTAATTCTGCTATTGCTAAGTGTTATTAATAAGGTATCAAGTTGATGTGGTTGAGTTCAGGAACATCTCTTTGGTGAATATCAATAATTGCTTAACTTTTTCAATTTTTGGTTAACTTTTCTAGGCATAGGGAATGATTGTTGGCATTTTTCATGTGAATTGGTTCAATTATTAATTTTAGTTCTCCATGTTTGGAAATTTGAGGCTGGCTGCTGTTATTTTTGTGATATTTTCTAGTTATTGTGGTATGTTATCATAAATAAGAGGTGACTGTACTCCACTAGTTGTTACTACTGAGTAACCGGGGATCTTCACCTAAAGTGTCGATTCTCGCGTCAAAAGGTAGTAGTTACTATGAGTGCGTGGTCCCGTAGCAATTAGAGCTGAGTAACCGGGCTCCTCCATCTGTCAAATGTTGGAGTTCGCGTCAAAAGGCTCTAAGGGCTATAGACTAAGTCTTTTGTTACTCAAAAAGAAAAAAACAAAAAAAAGGGGAAAAAATAAAATAAAGATTGTGTTAGTATGTGAATAAGTCAGCTTGCCGGTTTGTGATCTTAATGTCGAGATTTTGGTTAATAGTTGGACCATTTGCTGATAAATGTGAGCAACCATTCCTTTTTCTTAGATTAGTTTGCTTTAAATTGGAGGAGTTGGTGGTTGGGAAGCTAACCGGGGTGATTTTTCTTGGATCTTAACTTGTGAAGCTTGATATATGTTTTTCTGGGTATCTTGGCAATACTGTAGTTGGAGCAATAGCCATTATTAAATTTCGGTGTTCAATTGTTGTTCTCATGCTTGAGGGCAAGCATGATTTAGGTGTGGGGGGAATTGATAGGGTGTTAATTGTTAGTAATTTTATTGTTAATTTCCCCTTTTATTCTTGCCAAATATTGTTTTAGTTATTAATATTTACTTATATTTGGTATTGGGACTTAATTTCAGGAACAAAGCAGAAAATTACCAAAAAGGAGGGACTTTTATGGGAAAATGGAGACTTCTAAGGACCTTGGACTCTTGAATTGGTGGGGACCACAAGCTGGTGAAAGGCATTTAGTCATTTGGGCCTTTCAAAGAAAGCAACGTAGAGAGACTTGGACCAAGAAGTAATTTGGAGGCTTTGTCCATATGTGTGGGGACCACAGGAAATAGCTTTTAGGCTTCTTTCTTTTGGCTTTTTAAGGGAAGACGTACAGAAGCGAAAGGAGATCCCTAGTTTTAGTTTAGTTTTTAGTTTAGTTTTAGTTTCCTTTCTTTCTTTCTTTTGACTGGCCTCTGACACACGCCAGGTGTTCGACAATATTCCCCAACGGGAAAAACATCTTTTATTCCTTGCTTTCTACTAAAAACCGCCATGCCTTTGCAATCCATTACTTCGTGTGGTGATTTAATTATGCGGCGTGGCTAAGCCTTACTGCTAGTCAAGGGGACAACTGAAGATTTGGTTCAATAATTTCTGTGAGATCTAATTTATTTTAATTGCTTCCTCCATTTATTGGTATTCATATGTTTCCTGCTTTTAACCGTTATAGCTCGTGTGAATGATTGAATAGATGCGCAATATTTAATTATTCACATAGGCTATTTTGCTAAATAGGGATAATTGAATCCGTAATTGTTCGTTATCTTTATCTCAGTAGCAACTGGTGTAATTGGGTTTATGTCAGGGGAACATACGATCTAATTTAAACAAACCCTCGTAGCGTGTTTGTTAGTTAGGATTGGGCCTTTCTAATTATTAATGCAATCTAGAAATTAAATCCTACGGTCGTACATAGGATTGTTTTTGGGTTAGGGAAATAGTTAACGGTCGTACCTTGACTATCGATAAATTAAGGAAGGGTTGGTTGTTTATCGCGTGTATGACAACTATAACTGATCTATTACTAAATGTTGGAATTATTTCTGCATCGATGATCAGTGCATGAACCATTTCTGACGTGTACCCTTGGCTAGAGTTTCTCTAATAATTATTTCTTTTATTTATTTTCTGCATTTAATTTATGTAGTTAGCACTTAATCCAAAAATCCCCCCATACTTTGAACTCTAGAAGAAACGAATTATCCCCAGTCCCTGTGGATTCGACCCTACTCACCGCTATATACAAAATCTATATTTTTCTCGAGTAGGTATTTATTATTGCACAGGTTCGGCACCTGTCAATTTTTCTATTAAACCAAGGCCTCCTCAGCATGTGATCACACATGTTGGACAAGCCCTTTCTATCTGTATTGTGTTTCGGCATTATTTTGGGACCATTCCATGTTTATTTTTGCATGGAAAATCGGTCAAGCATTTTAATTTCCTCACTTTGTGCTCCCTCAGATGCCTGATATACTACAATATCTAGCCATCGCCCTGTCTCCGCGGAGATGAGGTTGCTATCCCTGTACCCAAAACATGACGACAACCTTGATTTTAATCTAACATAATTAAGGGTAGCATAAACTATGTAATTGGACTTCTAAACTAGTTAGGTTTTGTTGTTGAAATAAGTAAGAATAACCATATCTAGACAACAGTTTAAAATCGGTCTCCAAAGATTGCTGCTATGGTAACCAACCACAAGCACAGCTTATGCTTTCTCAAGATTTTGATGCTCTTAACATGTCTCTTACAATATCACAATCACAATAACAATATTAACATTTCACTACAATTAAAATTTAAAATTTAGCATTTTCCAAATAAAATTATTAGAAGAATATTCTTTCCATAGGTATATTTCCATATGATGAAAAAAATGGCCTCCAAGTATTCATTTGCTCTCAAAAAGTAAATTACATGCATGTGTTCTGTGCCATACAAAAAAAACTTGTGTAATTAAGTCTATATGTGCAACTGGAAATATCACAACAGAAAATGCTTAATCTGACTGAAATACTTTCAAATGATTTGTTCGTCATGTTTATATGCTCATTGAATACCTAATTTATGTATGTTTGTAAAAAAAAAAAAAGTAATCTGTAGTGCTTTTGTCTATGTTTCTATAACCTATGTATAGTTGGGATTAAGGTGACTACTGATAATTGGATAACACTAAAGTTGACCAAATTACGACTTTAATTAATTACGTAATATTCATAGGTATTACCACACCAAATGAAATGAAAATTGCAACAAAGCTACTAATCTTTTTTGACCGTGTATTTAATAATTATGTTATAAGTTAATTATTTCCAAAAATAGTTAAGTAACAAAAAAGATATCGTGGTAACAAGTTCTTTGACACCACAATTGTAAAAATTGTGTTAAAAAGGCATTTTTGTACATAAATTTGGAACCATGTTATTTCTCCTTTTCTGCTAACAGTAAAACCACTTTCAGTGTAGGTTATTTTAGTTGTCGAATTTAACACGCAATAAATAGTATTCATTCTTACACTTACTACTATAGTGCTAAGAATACTAAACTATTTGTTGTCTGTCCAAAGTCTTTACAAATAACTGCCCAGCTGATAAGATGTGAATTTAAGTGATTTTATACATGTGAATTGTTAGTTGCTTGTGTTATTTGCACTTAGTTTGAATGGAAACGGCCTAATTCAAGTGTATTTTGATTTTTATAGGAAAAATGCACCAAAATGCTCGATCAAGTAAGAAACGGATTGAAAATGAGACAAAAAGTTGGAAAGGGCTTAAAGGAAGTCTGACGGGGCTTTTGTTATGCGTACAAGTTAAAATCCGATTTACACTTGTTTGACTGCAAGTATACATGTCAAATTAGTAGTTTAGGGCGTGTATTGGGTCGATCCCACGAGAAAGATTGAACAATTACCGGTACTACTAAAATTTCTCTATTATTTAGACTATCAATGTATTATAAGAAATGAAACCTACTGAACTTATGCAAAATAACAAATGAAAGCTCCTTAGGTTATGGTATCACTAACTACTCATGTAATTGCCATTTTTGAATCATTGAGTACTACTATCTAGGCTAGTTATAGTATAATTTCCTTAAACATGTGAAACCTACTTTCGTAGTGAATCAACTATACTCATAACTAATCCATACCTATTCTCATGGTTATGAAATTAGTTACAAGTTCATTTCTTCAATGAAATTACATGAAATTAATCACTAAAACCACATAGGTGCACCTTTACTCTCGTGAGTGTACTTCCTATGTTTAGCACTTATTGAACTAGTGTTAAATCTCAATTTTCATTGCAGAAACAACACCTTAGATAATCACAATTAATGGTACCAGATTAATAATGATTTAAAGGGCCAAAGTGCTAAATAACTTGCTCAAATAATAGCAATCAAATAACCAAATAATAAACACTAACAATCATAGAAAGTTCAACCAAACCCAAGGTATAAACTTTAGAGACACATAAATAATATAAAATCCAGATTTGTATATTAACCAAACAATAGAATCAAATACAAAAGATAAAGAGTTTGGAAGGAATGTAACCCTTGTCTAATGAGTTCATCTCCTTGCCTTCTTCATCCTTCATCTTCCTCTTCATGTAGCTAACATACAAGAAAGGATAAACTGTCTAAAACTAATCCTACACTAAGAAAATAGAAGAACTACATTTCTGCAGACTCCAAGCTTCTCCCGTATGATCCCCCTTGAATCTTGCAAGTTTTGGCTATATAAAGATGAAAGAAGTCAAGAAAATGAGGCCTACACCACCCTTTTACAGCTGCAAAGTAGTTATCACATGTCTGGCATTGCATGTGATTTATTGGAGGTGAAAATAAGTTTTTCACGTAAAGATCAGCCTTCTCTGACCACAATCCGGCCACAAATCCAGCCAAGTTCCGGCCGGATTGCTACAGTGACATTTTGGTGCACTTTTGTTCAATTTTCAGTTCTGCTCCGATTTTGTGTCAACTTCAACTGAACTTTTCTTGATGATAAATACTGATTTAGCTCTTGACCAAAACATAAAACTTGTAGCCCTTTGAGTTAACTTTCCAATGCATCAAGAATGACCTCATTTGGATCTGTGTAGGCTGATAAATAACCGAAATACCCTTGACTGGTCACTGCCCTGTTTCAACTTCGACCAATAGAAATTAGCTACTGTAATTCGGCTTTTTGATCTGGAAAACCTTCAAACTGGATTTAGATGTATTCATCAAAGTTGTAGATCTATCTCTTATCTTCAAATTGGTTCAAGAATCATCTCAATTTGATTACTGTAGCTCTAGCTAAAATACGAAAATGTGTCAAAACTGTCAAAATACACAAAATCCAAGTAAAAAGTGATAAAAACCTCATTTAACCACTTAAAAGCATTTTTCACCAATTATAGCCAAAATGATTCATTTTCTTCCAATAATATAACCAAAGTGACTAAAAATAATATAAAATGTCATACAATTATTACTTAAATTAGTCACTTATTGTGACGACCCCATCTCCCCCTAAGACGTACCAGAGGGCTTAGTGGGTCGCTTGCCCAACTCGCGCCAGGACTCGAAGTCAAAAGCAAATAAAAGCTGAAAGTACCAAAAGAGTACTATTCACATTATATACATCGGCAAAAGAGTTCTATTTACATCCCCAAAAGTAACTACCCATACCATTACATCCTTATGATTATAACCAAAACCAAAGAGTAGACCCTAAGAAGGGTCCTTACACGGATCACTATAATAGGAAAAAACATATTAACTGTTCGGTTATTACAAACAAAACCCAACTATACTAGTGATGGTGCCAAAATTTCCCCGCGTCGGCCCCTGCTAAGGAAAACAAAAGAAAAGGGGGTAAGCTATAAGCTTAGTGACTAATCAGGGGTAACATTGTAATTTTTACATGTCAACATTTGCACAGTGAGAGCAAAGCAAAAGCAAAAAAGTAACACCACATGGTAAGGATACGGGTGGCTCTCAAGCCAACTCATTTGTCGAGATTGATCACTAGTTGACCCTTGAGATCCTGAGCCACACAGCTCGCTTCTCTTAAAGGATCCCACATAGAGAGACCATGAGCCTCAGCTCAAGTCACGAGCAATAAATGCTCTAAAATATTTTTCAAGCAATAAATACTCTGGTTCAAGCAATAAATGCTCTAGTTCAAGTAATAAATGCTCCCAAATTGCGTCACAAGCAATAATTGCTCTGCAAATGTTTCACAAAATCATAACAAATCACAAAATCATATTTCACAGGTATAAATAGCAACTAATGGGGTTTAGGTCGAGTGTGATAAAGTACACTCTCGACTAAGTGCCCATTTTTCATAGTAAACTCATATTAGCATTGAGTTACACAGAAACCCTGATTACTCACCTAAAGAGCAGGTATAATAAGAGAAAGTACGGAAATGAATTCAAGTCGTCAGCTAGTAGGCCCCACCGGCTCCGTTTAGCCCGTCACCGCCTGTAGCAGAAGGTTGAGCCATATTATCACACAAACAACTACTAAAGTGCGTAAATTAAGCAAAACGGCAAAAATGGCACATGCATGTGCGGAATCGGCAAACGGAAATGGAAACGGCCGGCAAACGGAAATGGGCATAGTTACTGTCCCAAACTGTTTTGACCATAAGTTGGGCTAGGTATGTCGGATTAAAGTGTATGAGATACCGTTTCGAAGCTAAAAGAAAAGGCTACAACTTTTGTGAAGACACCTAAATCCGTATCTAAACAGAAATAGGTTGAAAGTATGGAAAACTGTGCCAGAAGTTCGCACTTTAGGGTGACGGACATAGTATGTTTTCCGGACCATAACTCACAGCTCACAAACCCAAATCAAAAAATTCCAAAGGAATTAGAAAGCTAAGACATAAGGCTAAAACTTTTATGTTTTGGCCAAGACCTAGATCAACTCAGAACAGAACGAAAAATGAGTGCCAAATTACCTGTCAGAACTGTCCAGTGTTCAAGGCAGTTCTAACTCACGATCTTGTTTTGGCTATAAAGGGAGCTACGAAGCTCGGATTTGGATGCACTTTATACTGTTTTGAATCTGAAACAAAGCTCTATATTTCTTATGAAGACACCAACACCCAGTTCCATCGTTATCCATGCGAACTGAGCATGGTCAGAAGCTAATTTACAAAATGTGACCAAACCAGAATTTGAAAGCTGAGTGAGGGTTTTGGCTATAACTCAGCCTACACACCTCCGTTTGACCTGAAATTTTGTAGGAATAACAAGGACTTAAGAAGCTACAACTTTCGTGTTTTGAGCATCTTCCAAATCAGCACGCAGCATAAATAAAAACAGAGCCTAATTCGGATTTGTGGACTGTCCTGTTTCCAGTTTTGCCGGTTTTGTGTATTGCAACCGTGTGATCCGTTTCTCTAATTCTTATACAAGTCTTCTAACCAATTTCATACCAAATAATATTACATATATCAGATTCTAAAAGACCTAACAATGGTCCAAAATTTTCTCCGCAAATTATCATAAAATTACCAAATACTAACCACCATTTAGATTCCAATTCCACTAGTTCTTTACTAACTTCAAAACCCTAATCAATCAAACCTTAACTTTCCAAGTTCCAACTAAACCAAACTAATTTTCCTTTTCATTAGGGTTTCATAACCAAATCTGATTTTTGCTAAAATCCAACATACAAGTGCATTTAAGATATCAAGGATTCCATTTACAAGCTCAAAACCAACCAAATCAACTTAATAGCTCATGAGACCAAAAGCCCTAATTCTACATAGCTCAACCGAAATTTAAGCAACCAGAAATCAACAACATAAACCATTAAACCACACCATAAACACCATACAAACCATACAAGTTCATATCCTCAACAAGAAACATCACTTTCATGGCTTCACAACTCAAGCACCCAACTTTACCTTTCAAAGAGAGATGATTTACCTTTCAAATAAGCTTTGTGGATGATCAAACCATCCCAATCAAGTTCCAAAGTTGTTGTTCTAGGCTCCAAGCTCAAGATTAATGGTGAAACTTGAAAAATTGTGGAAGAAATCATCCCCCTCTCTTGCTCTCTCACTCTCTCGGCCTTCCCCCTCTCTCTCTGTTTAGTTTTTGATTTGGTTTATGTCTTGTGTTCTCTTGGATGTTCTAGAATTAATATTTAGTCAAGACCATTAGTAGATATTTTCCACCAACCAATCACATAAAAGATGATTATTCACTTCCTAGTCCTTGCAACTTCCTTTTTGTTTTCTCACACTCTTGCCCACAAATGTTTGGAACTCTTGCACTTAACTCCATAGGATACAACTTATTCTAACCAAAATACTTTGTCACACTTAATCATTTCACTAATCACCTTATTATCTTAATCACCCACCTTAATTATTCCTTATTCCACATAAAAGTAACTAAACCACAATCTTTTTACATTAGCTAGATTAAGGGTTTTAAACCCAACTTAAGGTTGTTCAATTAGCAAAACACTAGGGAATTTACTAGTGTAAGACTTTTTAGCTTCCTAATCCTACTTAACCTTTATAAAAGAAATCGAATCCGGTATCTACTCATACGAAAACATACATTAGCATGCATTATATTTACTACCACATAAACTTATGATTAATACGTAAACTAGGGTTTTGTGTAAAAATATCAAAGGTGTAAATCCATTAGGGTTTTAATAAAATTCCAAATTAACGTTTTTCGATTCTAAAAAACAAAATCACATGTAAAGAATTACCATCATCCTTAAAATCAAATTTTATAGCAAAATTTAGCACTAATATTCCTTATTCAAAAGTAAGGACGAATTGGGATCTCACACTTATCAAACTCCCCCACACTTAAATCATTGCTTTGTTCCTCAAGCAATCCACACATAGTCAACTACAATGATTCAAGAGGTGAAACAATATATGCACTTTGTCAAATTTAATTCCTCAAGACTTGGACAATAATCATTATACAATTGTTCAAATTACACTAAATACTTATAATATCAAGTAAAGGAAAGATAATTATGCCATAAATTCAACAAGTTAAACTTAATCTCTTACCCCAATCTAATTTCACAAATAAGTAAATCACATAGTCAATTTATAGCATTCCTCCTCCTATAATCATCCTTTTTTTTATATATTTTACAACTAAGAGGGATTTATTCACACTAATTTTACTTAAATAGTGAAAATGCCTTTTTATGCGAAAATCGACACTTTTAGGTGAAGATCCCCGGTTACTCAACATTTACTTATTTAAGTTGCTATGCATACTCTTAATTCAAATACCTTTTTACGCAAAATTTGACATTTGTAGATGCCAACCCCCGGTTACTCGGTACGAGAATCATTGGAGTAGAACAATTTTTATTTACTTTCTCTTTTTTTTCTTTCTTTTTTTTTCTTTTTCAAAAATAAAGGACAATAAATAGATATTCTCTCTTAGAAAATATATAAGAATAATCAAAGGAGGAGTATAACCTTTATCGACTATATCAATTACTTACTTGTAAAATTATAGGCATAATTTTCCTCACTCTACCAAATATACTTTCTAAATTGCAAAATTCTAATTGCATAATAACCATTTCCAAGTTAAATGAGGACTAAACCTTCCAAAATACATATAAAGTTTCAAATGGAAGAGTTTTTGGGCCATAGTGAAATATTGGAAAAGATTTTAGAAAAATTTTGACAGAATTTCCCCTTATAAATGGATGAAACTCCCTGCCAACAAACCTATTTTCTAGCAAATTATCCACATGGCAAGTATTTCAAACACAATTTCAACATTTCTAAGCATTTAAATCCACAAAATATCATCACATAGCATTAAAATGCAAGTTCAAATATTCTCCCTCCCCCCACACTTAAACTTCACATTGTCCTCAATGTGAGAAAAGGAAAATAAATAAAGAGTAAAAGAAAATACTCCCCTTATGACTTGCGCAATCCAAATCCATCGCAATGTGATGAATTTCCAACCGTATTTGAGAAAGAATGGAAAGTTCACTTATTGCACCCTGAAAAAGACAAAATCAAAACAAATAAATTTCTTAAAAATAAAAGGTTGCAATCAACAAGAA